>NC_056732.1:1010329356-1010441159 GCF_019279795.1 Protopterus annectens
GACTTAAGTCTAAAACTGGCCTAGGGTCCCACCTTGTTCTTTGGAACTAAAAACAATCATGAACAGACTCGGGACCCTTGCTGATCTGGTGGAACCTCCTAGAATACTCTTTTTCTGGCAGCCTTGCAACCTCTTGGGCTGCTGCATTTCTGTGTGTGTGTGGGGGGTTGTACATCAGGAAGGCTTCCTTGTGACAGTTTTGGGGAAACAGGAAGGAATGTAGTAACCTCTCGTTATACAGGCAAAAATAAAGCCAATTAGTTTGACCTAGGGTTTCGCCTTTAATCGCTGTTTCTTATTGTCTCTTTACCCATACAATAAAGCCGTGCCCGCCTATTTAATAAACATTGACTTGATGAAATGATGATGAAAAATCAAATGATGAACTCAACCACCAGACTTGTCATTGCCATTTCTGACCATCTGCCCTTTAACTATTGCCTTCTTCTATCAGACAAGATGACATGAAACTTGAATGAATAACTGATGAATAGTGGATATCAACCTGGAGAATAGTAAATTGAGGACCAAATAAAAATCTGAATCAAAAATCACATCAAATAAAATTCATACAACTTTACTCATACTAAATATTTTAAAAATTCACACAAATGTTGACAAATTCAATAAAAAATCCAAAAACATATCATTGCCACTCCCAAAAAATAAACAAGTCATCATCCAGAAAAGCTAATAAAAGGCAATGGTAAATCTACTACTAAAAAAAATTCCTGCAATATGCCATTACATAATTGATATATATATATATGGGCACACGCCGCCCTATCGCTACCCCAGTTATCTGCTTGAAATAACTGCTAAATTTGCATTTAACCTCTCCAAAAATGACCACTTAATCTTTTGATGATGTAAATTAAATACCTTTACTTTTGTAACTCCAAAGTCAAGATTTACTGCATTTTTCTATTATGCCCATTTTAAATTAAAAAATATATTGGTAATAATCGATGGGTTCTGTTTTTAAGATTATTTTTTCATTTTATTTGTATAATTATTTTTAATTTTTAATTTTTAAAAAGTTTTAGTTATATCTGTCAGCACCAACAAATCTATAGTTATGGCTGACCAGGCATGAAGGTGCAGAATTAAGTGCCCCTGAATGTAACATTTGGGCAACCTTTCATGAATGCTGGAAGGCTTTATCAGTGAATAGCCTTCAAACCCTTTAGCTTTGCGGACCACATCTGCCTCTAGGGTGCTGTCCATTGTTATTCCACCCCCTCTCCCGGGGGAGGGGGGTATCCTGACCAAAATTCTGGGACTTTCAGAACCCTAATCACTTCCTTCCCTTTTTGTTTTGAGAAGATGACCACTGTGGCGTGGCAAAGATAATGCCAAAGGCAGACTAGTTCTGACATTCTGTTCACTCTTGGAAAGGGTGTCTTTAACTTAAGCCCCAAAAAAGTCACCCCACCAAAAAGAATGTTTTAGTTTTCTACAAAAAATCACACAGACATCCAGGCATGTGGTGTATGGCAATACCAGTACTTGCCACTCTAGAAGCACCATCTAGAGCATTGGAAAACAGGCATATAGTCACATCTGTAATAGACTGAGCGGCTGTCAATTGCAAATCCAACATTTTGTGGAATTCTGCTGTCATGGTACCTGAGAGAAAGATTTGGAGAGGTCCTTGGTCAAATCTCTCTACAATCTAGTCAACTGGGCAAAATAATTCAGCTCACATACAACAAACATCACTGAGGCATATACTTGCTTTCCAAATCTGTCCAGAACCCAAGATTGCCTTGTTTGAAGGATGGACAGAAAAACTCTGCTCCCTATTAAAATGCTGGCACTTGAAATGCAGAGTGCCGACACGTCAAAAGAAAAAAAAAACTATGGGAGAAGAGAGAATCTTTGACATCTTACTTCTCCTTTAAACTTCTTTTTGGTGGGGGAGGGGGTCAACACCCCCACACCCACTGAACTTTATATAAACCAACTCTGAGATTGCCATACCTCAGAGAACAGTGAATATTCTGAGAAAAGGCCATCTCAGACTTCGTGTATGCCAGTCTGCTTTTTCAGGCACTAAGTCTCTGTGTTTCAGCACTCACTCTGGCGTGTTCTGACATTTCAAATGGTTACCAAAGAACTCTATTTGGAGAACTCCTCCTTAGTGGCCACTGCCACCACAATGGCAGCTACTGCAGGCCACTAGCTCCAGTGCTATCACTGGGAGACCAAATTCTTATTAGGACTGCAGGGAAGGATCTCCACCATGTCCATTTCCTACCACACCCGCTGGGACACCAAGTCTATCAGCTTGTCTTCAGGGGTAGCTTCCCAGTCAGTAGATGGACCAGCTCGAAAAGCCTTGAGGAGCACATACTCCTCCCAGGAAGGGGTACTAGCAGACCAGCCACCTCTTTGCCTAAGTAATTCAAGGATGTACCCAAAACAATCATCATCTGCGGGAGACCTTGGGGACCCTTTCCCCTCATCGAGGTACATGTCATCCATTAGTGACCCCTGCAGGGAGTTCAAATGCCTTCTTTTATACGTATGCTTTCTAGGCTCTTCTGTGTGGAGGGGTGATCCATGGAGGCTTGGTCAAAGATAGCTGTCCAGAAGGAATAAGATGATGGGGAACTGACTTTGCAAAAAAAGAGTGGCAAAAGGGAGAAAGCCATCTCAAATGATAGAAAGACCAAAGCTGAAGCCAATCCAAAATAAGTTCTCGGTTCCATGGACCCAGACAGAAGACCTTCAAGAGACACAGCCTGGCTCAGATCCATAACAGAACTATCAAGAGCCTGGACAGTGAGGGGAAGAGAGGACTCCAATAACCTAAAAATTGACCCAGACCCCCATCATGGCTCCGGGACCCCCTCCACTCAAGATCAAATACTGATAGAGATGAGTGGGCCAGGGACATTGAGTTGATGACATCCAGACGGTTGGCTCTGGCAAAGGGAACTTGCAGGAAATTCTTGGGTCCAAGATCAACAGATCTGAAGGCCAGACCAGGAAAGAAACAACCAAAAAAGGGAAGGGGTTTGGTCTCACAATTCCTGGAGCTGGGGGGAGGAAGAAGCCCCCCAATCTGAGTCTTCAAAAATGTTCTCATCATGCAAGCTACATCTGCTGCAGAGAGAATTGTACAAGACTGCACAGACCTGAAAACAGCAGCAGCTGACAGTGGCCTAGAAGACCTATGGACAGGTCTCTCCAAGGGTGGAGTGGGAGATCGGAGCCAAGGAGGAGACAGCTCCAGAGAGAGAGAGAGAGAGAGAATATAGAATCTGGAAGCATCAATGGAATCAGGAAAAAGATCCATACTGGTTTGGACCCAAAGACAAATGAAGTACAGGAACCTAGGTCTTTGAATTGATATGCATCCTTTAACTCCCCCACCACCCCATCCTTGCCTCTAGGCTTTTCTCTCTTCAATTTGTAAGAGGATGTCTCCAAAGACTTCTTCATGAGTGGAGAGCACGATGGCTGGGAGGAGGCCTTTGGGAATCTATTTGGACCAGTGGTCTGAAAGGGCCCAAGGCCCAAATGACAAACAAATTTCACACTCCACCCTCCAAGTGCAAGGACCCTAGAAAATAGACTCTTTTAGAATGAAGGTGATAGGAAGGAATTTTGTTTGTTTTTTTTTTTTTTTTTTTAAGTTCTTCACGATTCTGATGAAGGTGCTTATTAATACTAAAATACTGCAGGCTAAGCATTTCTTAAATCCTAGTGCCTTATCGGACATGACTAGAAAAAGGGAGGCAAAGCAATACACCATCACCACCACGAATACTAAAAAACAAGATAAACCTTAACATGACCCTAACTATTAAAGATATGTTACACAGGCTGACCTACTAAAAAAAATAACAAAACGCCTCTCTCTCTTTTTTCTCAAAGGAAAGGAGGAAGAAAGGGCTGAAAACGTACGATACACAAACTTAAAAAAATATATAGCTATAGCTAAAACTACTAATCTGAAAATCTACTATACTTACTACACTACTCAAAGTACCAAGCAAGAAAATCCTGAAAAAATACTTTTTTGAAACAATTTCTCGGAACACAAAGGGAAGCACTGAGCTCCAGCAATCTGGCTTGTTCAAGCAGCAAACGAGATGTGAGAAGCCTGTAAGGCAGGGCAGAGGGGCATTATGGGAAGGGGAAGAACCTGAGCCTTGGATTCAGAGTTTTAGGCTGCCAACATTGAATCCAACATACTCATGTTGAAACAGATTTATTTATTATTTGTTTACCGGGAAAGTCCGACTTGGAACAAAGCCAATTTTCAGCGGAGGCCCGGGCAGAAATGCTCTAGACAGATGGAAGAGACAACACTTGATCAAAGCTTTATAGCATTTCAGTCTAGTAGCTTTAGTAAGCCTGACAAGATTAAAGCTCAAGATTGTGCAATAAGTGAAAAAAAAAGCAATGGGTGTGGCAATCTGTAGGTGCTATTTGCCTCTCACAGTCAGATGTGTTTATAAATTTCATATGTGGGGGACACACGATCTAATGTTCAAGATTAACAAAAAGCAGCGTTTACTTTCCTGATGAAAAAATTCAGAGTTTATAAAATGGACATCCACTAAAATAACAGCCTAATGAGAGAGGTAGAGAGAGCCATTATGCAGTTATTTTTTGTCTAATATGACTTGAATCCCTCACTAGTGCTACCAATATCTGATATTGGGGGGGGGCATCTTAAATCCCATAGTGCTAGCATCAATTAATATGTGATGGTCAGGAATAATGCCATGTTCTCCTGCTCTACACAGCTCATTATTACGTAATTATGCAAGAAGAGACTGGTGTTAACAGAATATGTTAAATGTGCACTACTGATAAGTTTCTCACTATAAAGCTACAGGACAGTTAGTGACTTTCCATGAATTTCATCCACTTCAATCGAAGTCCAACTCATTTAAAAGAGAAACTGACTAAGCTTAAAATGGCCCACAAGGGCAGCTAGCCTAGTACTTGAATATGAACCTATCTCTCGCTCATGCTCCCTCTCTCAGATGCACGCACACACACACATTTCCCATGAGGGGTTAGTAAAACTTCAATATCTACACCTATTTCCTATATTCTCAAGTAAAACTACCCAGCTAAGATCAATTCTGGAATCAATGACTCAATTACACACACTTCCATTTGGCCAACCAATGCATTGCGATACAGCAGCTTAGCCAGTTTCTCTTCAGAAAGGGCAGGTGCTAGCAGTCAAAGCAATGCTGTGGAATTACTTCTATAAATTGATAAATAATACACCAGCAATAACATTTTGTGACTGAATAAGTAAAAACATTTTACTTGAAAACAAATCTGGTAAAAGAAAAAATAAAGATGCAAACCAGCAATTTAGTGCTCAAAGAATAAAATAAAATATTTTAAACAGATACTTGGGAACATAACTCTAACCATGCCTACAATTCCTAGAGAATCCAGTAATCACTAAGGACACTTATTAGCAGCAAATGAGACATGGGTAGATTATCAGAAGTTTTGAGTTTATTTTGGAGAAGGCAGGCTGAATTTTCTCTTCTATATACTTCCTATTAAAAAAAAAAAACTTTGCCGTTTCCACATTTGAATGGAGTTTAAGTTCATAAAACAAAATAAAGGAGTCCTGATTCAGCTTTCACTGTGAGGTGGGGACCACCCAAATCCAAGTAGCTGTGTAGCAGTCTAGAATGATAAATACAGCAGAGCCTTGGTCGAGTACTCCTAGGAGGTTAATGCATACAAAAAATTATTTTCCTCTTTTTAAACTAAACTGCTTGGCACACTCCATGAACTCCTTTCAATACAAAATAATCCAGTTTTTGATAAGAAGAAATGTATGCGAACAAATATCCATTATCCTATATATACACACAGGTACAGCTGAAGCATTACTAAAAATGTACAGTTGTGTACACTTACCATAAATGTAGATGTTCAAGTGTATTCACTGTTGCAGTCATTACATTTGGGTAATCTGCTGGCAGGATGCCCTAAGTCGGCCTGATTAACAAAGTCTTGGGTCCTGCGTCAGTTGCTGTCCCTTCTTCCATGACGTCAGGTCATCAGGGGTATAAAACATGCAGCCGACACCATTACATTTGTTTTTCTTGCCCCAGATGTTCGGTGCCCCCCAAATGGGGAGCAAATAAAACTAAAAACACAAAAAATATATACCTCCAACCAAAAGCAAATACACCAAAATGGCTTTTAAGCGTAGTGAAAGAAAGTAGAGATATCACCAGAGAAAAATAGGGGGCTGGAGGGAGGGTAACCAGGACTGCAACAGTGAATACACTCAAACATCTACATTTATGGTAAGTGTACACAACTATACTATGTTCTTCGTGTTTCACTGTTGCAGTCATTCCATTTGGGTAGATTCCCAAAGCTATGGTTGGGTGGAGGGAATTATACAGCATTAGGGCCAGCTATAAGGCCCTGCAGGACAGCAGTGGCAAAGCCAGCTCTGGATTTAGAGAAAAGTGGTAAATGGTAATGTTTGGTGAAAGTATGAACTGAGCTCTAGGTAGCAGCTTCTAGAATATCCCTGGTAGGAACACCTCTGAGAAAGGCTGTTGAAGTAGATGCAGCCCTGGTGGAACGGGATCTGATCCCCTGGGGGATAGCTTTTCCATGGTACTTATAGCAGAAACGAATACAATGGCTTATCCATTTGGAAATGGTTCGCTTTGAAATAGCCTTTCCCTCTGCCCCTGCAGCAAATGCTACCAGCAGTTCAGATTTTCTTTGAGATTTAGTCCTGTTTAAGTAAAATCTAAGTTGTCTGTATACATCCAATGAATGCAGAATCCGCTCCCCCTTGTTCTGTGGACTGGGAAAGAAAGTTGGCAAATGAATGGTGTGATTAAGAGCCACACTGGATACCACGTTAGGCATGAAGTATGGAGTGGTCCTGAGAGATATCCTGTTCGCATGAAAAATGATAAAAGGCTCCACTGCCATAAGAGCCTGTAATTCGGAAATCCTTCTAGCTGAAGTGACTGCTAAAAGGAAAGCTGTTTTCCAGGAGAGAAATTTTAAGTCTGAAGTAGCAGCTGGCTCGAAAGGAAGGAGAGTGAGTTTTTCCAATACAAAATTAAGGACCCAGGCAGGGGTTGGAGCTCTCCTGGGTGGTCTTAAGGTTTTGGCCCCTCTGAGATACTGCTTTAGCAGAGGATGAGAGAAGAGGGGAGGTTCTGTGTTGTAATGAGCTGAAATGGCTGAGGCATGGATTTTTATGGAAGAAAAGGACAGGCCCTTGTGAAGCATCTCAGTTAAGTATTGCAAAATCTGAGGAATGTTGGGCACTGCTGTGCTTATCCCTTGAGATTGATTCCAGGCACAGAATCTTTTCCATTTGTCAGCATAAGATTTTCTAGTGCTAGGTCTTCTCGCCTCAAAAATGTCATCCATCCCAGGTTTGCTGAGGGATGCTAGGGGTGAATTTAGGTGATTAGCCATGCTGCAAGATTCAAAGTCTGGAGCTGAGTGTGCAGTTTGGTTGTTCTGCTGAGACAGTAAATAAGGTGTCTGAGGCAGGTGCCATGGTGGAAGGTGCGACAGACTGCGCAAGAGTGGGTACCAGTGTTGGCAAGGCCAGTCTAGAGCAATCAAAATAATTTTTGGTTTGTCCTGTTTGACTTTTAGTAGAGCTTTGGAGAGCAGACGCAGAGGTGGAAAGGCACAGACTGATAGGTTTTTTTCAGCTGAAGGACAGAGCATCCACTTTCCAGGCTTTTTTGTGATGTGTTCTTGTGCAAAATTTGTCCAACTGATAGTTCTGGGATGAGGCAAAAAGATCTATGTCTGGGCTCCCCCATTTGCATGTCAACATGTTGAAAATCCGTGCTTCCAGTTTCCATTCATGAGGGTCCATGATATTTCTGCTTAGTTCGTCTGCCAGAGTATTCAGCTTTCCTGGCAGGAATTGAGCTTGTAGTTGCACTTAATAGGTCAAAGCCGTGTTCCACAATGCCATTGCTAGTCTGCAAAGGGGGTAGGAGTGTGTACACCCCCCCCCGCTTGTTTATGTACCACATAACTGTGGTGTTGTCTGTCTTTATCAGTAACTGTCCTAGATGAAGGTAGTCCTTGAAGGCTGTCAGTGCATTCTGTACAGCTAGCATTTTTTTTTTGATTTATGTGAAGGTGCATTTGATTTGGGCTCCATTTTCCCTGAATGCACTTCCCTTCCAGAAGAGCACCCCATGTATAGTCTGATGCATCTGTATTTAGGGTTTGGGTGGAAGGAGGTGGTGTGAATGGCAGTCCCTTGTTCTGGTGGCAGGCCTCTGCCCACCACAGGAACTCTAGACGCAGGCAAGGTACGATAGGAATAATTGTTTCCAGGCTGTGACAATGCTGACTCCATAGATTTTTTTAAGTACCACTGAAGTTTCCTCATATGCAGTCTTGCATATGGAATTAGAAGAACGCAGGCGGCCATGAACCCCAAGGCTTGCAGTATTTGCCTTGCAGAAAGCAGGGTTTTTGCGGCCACCTGTTTGAAGTAGGTCACCAAATGAATTTTCTTCTCTGGCGTAAGGAAAGCCATCTGGGAAGTTGAATTCAAGCTTGCACCCAGGAATGTAATTTTTTGAGAGGGTACCAGTTGCGATTTCTTTTTGTTTATAGTGTACCCTAGACAAGTTAGAACCCTTTTTAGAAGAATGTCCTTGTTTTCTGCCTGAATTAGACAATTATCCAGGTTTGGATATATTTGAATATTTCTTTGCCTGTAAAATGCAATTACTGGAGCCAGGCACTTTGTAAAGACCCGGGGGCACAGTAGATAAGCCAAAGGGCAGTGCAGAGAACTGGTAATGCAAGTAGCCTGCTTTGAAGCGGAGGTATCTTCTGCAAGATTCCCTGATTGGGATATGCAGTTAAGCCTCTTTTAAATCTAGAGTTGCCAACCAGGTATCTTTGCCTAGCATAGGAAGTAACTGGTGAAGAGTCAGCATCTTGAATTATGGAATGTCCAGAAAGGTGTTTAGAGTAGATAAGTCCAGAATTGGATGCCATGATTTGTCTTTTCTGGGTACCAGGAAAAGTCTTGAATAGAAACCTTGTCCCTTTTCCTCTTCTGGTACTGGTTGAATAGCCCCCATGCACGAGCGAAAGTACTTGTTTCTGGGACTCTGCCCACTGATTTGGGGTAGGTCTGGCCATCCGTTTGGAATTGGCCACGTGTGGAAATGAAATCTGTATCCCTGGGATACTATATTTAAAACCCATTTGGCCTGGGTTATAAGTTGACAGTTTCTTGCATGAAGAGCCAGTTTCCCCCCCAAAGGGGCGGTTAAAAGGTAAGTGCTTGGTAAGTGTAAAGGGAAGTCATTGATACTGCTTACAATAGGGAGGTGTCCTGTTGTTTCCAGATTTGGAAGAGGAGGCACCCCATTTTTTTGTTTTGAAAGTCCCTTGGGACTGAAACCTGGTGCCTTTGGAATGTCTGTGTTTGACATGAGTGGCTCTCGAAGGAACTGGAAAGGACCAGTTCTTAGTAGGCCAGTGTCTACTAAATCTTGGAGGCTGCACTTGTAAGAAATATTTCACAGTTTGCATAGATTTAGCTTTATCTTCCATCTTGTTTAGAACTTCTTCAGCCTTATTACCAAAGAGACGGTCCTGTTGTAAAGGAGCATCCAACAATTTTGCTTTAACATGATCAGGCAGTTTTCTCTTTGAGCCAAGCATGCCTTCTTAGCACAGACGCAGTTACAGCAGCCCTGCAAGAGGCCTCCAAAGAATCAAAACCACATTGCAAAGTATGTCTTCCAACTTGTTCAGCTGAATGCAATAGATCCTGTAAAGCTTTATTTTCCACAGTCAGAAATTATCATTTTCTGTTTAAGCAGTCCCATGATATGCTGTTGATATTTTAGCATATGAAATTGACAGTTTAAAGCCCTGATTGCCAAGGCTGCAGAAGTGTAAACCTTCTTACCCCATCTATCCAGTGCCCTGGAATCTCTATCAAAAGGGGTAGGATGTTTAGCAGTAGAAGCCTTAACGCCCTTGGGACCCTGAGAAATGGTTTCAGGATCCACAACAGGATTTTTGAAAAGGAATTTGTGGGAGTCAGGAACCCTGTAGTATCTGTCTGGCTTACAAGGATCTGGCGGCAGAGAATCAGCAGCCATACTAAATTCTGAAAAAAACATCAACAACAATGTCTAGAACAGGACGTATAGCCAAAGGCCTATGCTGAGGAAGAAGAAGAAAATCCCCAAGTCTCTTTTTAGATTCGGAAAAATCCTGACTTTCCCAGTGGAAATGTTCCCTTAAGGTAAGTAAACTTTCCCCAAAAGAAAAATCCTCAGGGGGAGAAGCAGAAGGAATGGAATCTTCTGCATCAGAGTCCTCATAAGTAGGTATAGACAATTCCTGTTCATTAGAAGAATCAGAACAAATAGAATCCCATTCAGAAGATTCATAATCAATATCTTGCCTAGGTCTCTTAGAAGGGGGGGGTTGGCTACCCCTGATCAGAGTAATTAAATCTTTAGCCATTTTGATCATTTGTTTCTTAGGCATAGGGGCCTGCACATGTGGCCTAGGCATCGTTTTTTTTAGACATAGGTCGAGATTTTGGCCTTAGCTTTAAAGATGGCATCTGTCTAATATACAAATCTGTAGGCCTGAAAACACCCTCAGAAGCCGGTGCCTGCACAGTGGCTCTGGACCCATCCAAGGTACAGACATCTGTGGGTTCCATAATTGAAGCATCTCGTGGCATACTGGACTCTGAATGGGTCTCAGTAGAGGCCTGCGAATCAGAATTAGCGGGTATCAGGGGCTGCAAAAGCGCCTCACTGAGTACCGGCCAACTGGCGACTGGCTTAGGAGAAGCGTCATCGACAGTTTTGGACCTCAATGGCCTGAATGTCTTTTTCTTTGCGTTTTTTAGGTATCCCGGTAGTCGGATTGCTAACGGACGACATTTCTGGATAATTAAGTGTGGGCCAAAATATTTAGAAGCAAAAATGTACCAACGTTTAATAGTATGTTGATTAAATAAAGCACAGAACCGACAGCAAGGTACGTCGTGGTCAGGGCCTAGGCAAGGAATACAGTACAAATGGAAATCCTTATGAGGTATTTGCTTCCCACAAGTAATGCAATTAACTTTTACTGACATCGGAAAGAAGCAAGAAAAAGTTTCCCCAATGGGGTACTTAGCTTTTTAGTTGAAGACTTCGGATCTGAAACTTGAAATCGAAAATTTCAGAAGTCGGCTGACAGCACTTGCGAACTGCTTCTGCTTCGGGCACCGTGCAGCAAGAAAGACTAATGTAATAGCATCGGCTGCATGTTTTATACCCCTGACGACCTGGCGTCATGGAAGAAGGGACAGCAACAGACACAGGACCCAATACTTTGTTAATCAGGCCGACTGAGGGAAACCTGCCAGCAGATTACCCAAATGTAATGACTGCAACAGTGAAACATGAAGAACATCATCATTTAGAAGTTTGACACACCTAGTATAATATACAACTCTAACATTTCTACATCAAAGAAAATGAAAATTATGTGCTTACCATAAAGATAGATCTATATTGTCTGTTTTTGTCCAGTTCAACCTGTGTGTTATCAGATATGACGCACATCCAATGCCAACCTTTTTTCAGAGAATTAGAGGAGCTCCGCCTCCCCTGCCTAGTATCCTCTGCTCTTAGTCTCCCTATCCACCGCAGATTGAGTTTGCCCCTAAAATTCTCTCCTAACCAAAGGGACAATCATAATTCTAGGATATATAAAATGAAAACCTTGTCAAGGACCTGAAGGCAGAACACAGAGGGTCTGACTAACTGATCAATCAGGAAACAACTGATTAGGACAAGGACAAAAGGGATGGATGCAATCAGAAAGACATTTGAATAAGGTTGCTTTAGATGAGGTCTTGCCCAGCCTAGCCTTGACAAAGAAAACAATGAGTTGCTCTGTTTTTCTAAAGCTCTTCATTCTGTCCAAATAAAATCTGAGCTGCCTATGAATGTCCAGGCAAGGAAGCAAATAATCCCCCTTTATTACTAAAATTTGAAGGAAAAAAAAAAGCAGGTTAAGTGAATAAGCTGGTTCAAAGTATAATGCAAAGAAACCCTGGGCAAAAAAGAAGGATTAGTCTTGAGGGTAACCCTCTCCTCATGAAATATCAGACTGTGAGGAGCCGAGAACAAAGCATGCAGCTCAGATACTAGTCTGGCAGAAGTAACTGCAACCAGAAAAAATAATTTTCTAGGTTAGGAACATTTAAGTTAAAGATGGTCAAAAGTAGTGGGGCTAGTTAGTACTTGCAACACCAATGACAGATTCCAAGGAGGAACAAGATCCCAAACTGGAGGTCATAAGAAGAAGACACCCTTCAAGAAATCCTTGGACATCTTCATGGCGGGTACATGAGGTGTAATCCCTGCCAATATGAAAATTAGAAACGGCAGCAATCTTAATAGTGGAATAACTCAGAAGACACTGAAAAAAAATCCTGAAGAAAATCCAAAATGACATCCAACTGAAAAACGATCCAGACCTCTAGATTAAGCCGAACAGCAAAGTGTTCTCAATTACTGACATAAAGCTTCTGAGTAGAAGGTTTTTGGGAAGACAAGAGAATACCTATAACTGTCAGAAACTTGGGATCCCTAGCCATCACTAGAACTGGAGAAAAGATATGGTTAATCTGAATGTGTGAAGGATGGGTGAGGGAATCCCCACAAGATGGGTTATCAGTCCCAGAATGGGATCTGGCACCCAGGGTGGATGACGTAGGTGTGGCAGCAGAAAGGAGGACAATACTTGGGGCCAGAATGGGGCAATGAGAATCATAGGTCATGGGCTGCCTTCTGCAGAAATGTTATTATGAGATGAGTAGGCAAGTAGGTTTACATGAGACTCCGGGGGGGGGGGGACATACATAAGAGCATCCTTGGATGGCTACTCCTCAGGAGGTACCAGAGTATGAAAAATGATGCACTTCATGTTGGACAGAGGCAAAAATACTGCAGTAAGGTGTGCACCAGTGTAGGAAAATCCAAGCTGCTACATCTGGGTTCAGGGACCACTCATGAAGAGGACATCCCTGCTTAAACTGTCTGCCAGAATGTTGGACACTCTCAGGATGTGCATTGCAAACAGAAACCATTGAGAGATCATCACCCACTACCACATCCTCATGGTCTCAAGGCAAAGAGGATAGGATTACATTCTCCCAATTTGTTCAAGAACCATACTAAAGACATGTTGTCCGCCTGGATAGCTATCACACCCTTAGAGAGAAGGGTCCTGAAAGGCCTGCAATACTAGGAGGGGTGTTATCTCCAAAACATGGATGTGGAGATTGGCCTTGGTGGAGGACCACATCCCTCTGAGCATCTTCCCTTTGAAATGCCCACCCCTACCCCAGAAGATGTGTCCACAGTGACCATGGCCTGAGATTGGGAGGAAAGAAAGGTTACCCAGCAGCAATAAGAGGAGAGTCCTTCCAACATTTGACCCAAGTCTGACAAAAGTTTGTTATTACAACTGGAAAATCCATGGGGAATGAGTTAGGTAGGACCACTGAGCAAATGAAATCCACTGCAGGATCCTCAAATGGTACTGCACTAAGGGTACTAGGCAATTCAGTGCTGCCATGTGTCCCATGAACCTCAGAATCATGGAGACAGAAGTCTTATGAGGTAGAAGCAGACAAGACATATCTGCATGAAGAGAAGTTAACATGTTGACTGGAAGTTTTGCTATCTGTGTAACAGTATCTAAATAGCAACCTATGAACTGTAACACTTGCACTGGCTCCAAACTGGAAATGTGATTCCCAAGGACAGACACAAGTCCCGAACTTTGACAAGATGCTAAAATCAGTGCCAGGCATTTGGTGAATACCTGGGGGTTTTGGTGAGATCAAAGGACAGAACTTGGAATTGACAATGATTGTCTCCCAGCTGAAAGTGCAGAAATCCCCAGAACTGCCTTCCTATCTTTATATGATGGTAGGTATCCTTGAAACCTATCAAGCACATCCAGTCATCCTTCATTAGAAAACATAGAAGGGACTGCACCATGAACATCCAGAACTTGGTTAGTTTGACATAATGATTCAGTTTGCTTAGATTCAAAATTAGTCTGAGGTCCTTCCTCTTTTTTGGCACAAATAAAAAAAAAAAAAATCTGGAATAGACCATGGATTCTTTCTGGTTTGGTGGGACCTCTTGGATGATATGACTGACCGGAAGCTTTTGAATCTCGGCTGCTGCATCTCTTCTTTAATGAGGTGAACCATCTGGGAAGGATTTTTGAGACTCTCTTGATGCAAACAAAAATGGAATTATATAGTCTCTGGATACGACAACATCCATTCATCCAAAACAATGGCCTTTCAAGCTTTTGAGTAAGAGCTAAATGACCCCCTAATTGACTTCAGAACTTGCCATCTGGACAATGCTTCAGGTAAGCTGGAAAGGATTCCTGGAGAAAGTTCCTCAGAAGACTTGATTCTTTGGACCACCTCTGTTATGTGGATGCCATCCACTCTAGTTACCCCCCCACCACCACCACCACCACCAGGGGAACCTTCACCACAAGCAATTTGAAAAGCTTGTTGTAACTTACAAAAGAAGAAATGCTTGCCTCCCTTCTGATTCCGCAAAAAGGACAGCTGATGGGTGGCAAAGCATACTCTGATGGCAGGGACAGTCTTTCCATCTTTGCTTGCTCTTAGTTAATGTGTCTTTGACCTTTGGGCAGAACAGGAAAGAATTGAATGGGGAACCAACAAAGGATGCTCTAAATCTGTCTACAAAACTGCATAAGTGCACCCAGGCCTGTTGTTGAATAGCAATGCCTGTGTATCTGCTGTACGAGACATGCATTCAGTCAAGTTGATTAGCAGTCACTAACACATTAATCAATTACATTGTAGCTGCATCTCAAGAGTCATTTGGACTCTGGGAACTGCTCTGTCTTCACTTCACTTGACCCTTCTGATACCAGCTCTTTTTGAAGCTTCATCAAATGAGCCAAAAAATTAATAGCCCTCAATACAAAGGTCACTGAGATGTATGGGTGGCTTTCCCATATGGTCTAAAGCCCAACACTCCCTGTTGGGGGGAATGGATCAAGGATCTTTCCTCTGAAATATCCCTCTTGGTTGCTGTTGCCACCACGATCGCATATACCACAAGTCCCTTACTCCAGTGTGTTTGGTCTTTGGGTGGTACTAAAGTCCTATCTGGTTTTCTGAGGATTGGTTCAACCACATCTGACTCTCTCCATGTCTTCTGGAACACCAGATCGATAAGTGCGTCCAGAGGGGGGAACCACCCAGGATGTGGATGGGCCCATGCCAAAGGCCTCCAAAAACACAGACTCCTCTGGGGGAGGGGTGTTGGCAGCACCCCCCCCCACAAAGTCTCAGTAACTTTAAAGAGATTGCAGAAAAATGTGTCATCATGGAGGGGATTTGGGACGGCCCTCCCCTTCATCCAGGCTAGTGACCTCAGTGAGAGATTCCTTGAAGGAATCCACGTGCTTTCCTCTTGCAACAACTCTTACCATGTAGCCCCCTGAACTGGAAAGTCTGAGGGGAAACTAGAAGAGGTGGAGGGCTCTGCAGTCAAGGACATTCTGAGGTCTGAAGGTGTGGGCTGTCATGCAGCAAGACGAAGTGCATCCGCAGATTCAGACAATGAAGATGAGGAGGATAAATAGTTGCTCCTAACCACTCTAGGGATACTAGATGTCAGAGATTTGGTATTCCCCAACACAAGTGCCACAGGAGTACAGACCCAAGAAGAAGCCGACCCTTATACTGAACTAATTGGCGGGGCTGAAGACTGGTGAACCTATGGCTCCAGTTGGTCAGATGTTGAGGAAAGCAACCTCTTGTGGTTCCCTCTGTCTTTGGATCCTTACTCTTACCCCGATCTCCATTACCTTTGTTTGGCTATATACAGGATGACAGGCAATGGGAAGAGGCAGACTCTGCTACTAAAAGCAACAAAATCTTAAGCATTAATTTAGCTCAGCAGTCTTTCAGTGCATGGGTCCTAAAGGCCAAACAAATGACAAGTCTACATGGGCTGGTGCAGAGGCAGAATATGCATCTATCACGAACATCCTGGGATGGTAGCTTGTGACCACAAGCTACACATTTTTTTAAAACCTTTCTCCTTCCCCATTTTTTCTTTTTTTGTCCATCCTAGAAAGGGGAGAACACAACAGTAAAGGACAACAACAATAAAATAGAGTCACAGTGATATACCCTAACTACCTATCAACCTAAAGACCAGCAATAAAAAGAACACCACTACTATAACTACAATAGCAACTTTTTTAATATTTGGTGGGGGGCTTTAAAAAAAAGTGGGAACGCTTGGATACACCACTACCTAAATACACTACACTAAAGCTACACTAACTTACTACACTAACTTATAAGACCTAACTAAACCTATAAAGGGTAGAGGAAGACAAAAACCTTGAAGTCCTGATTCCAAAAAGGACACAGTAATGAGCTCACCAATCATGCTGCAGTCTCCAAAGGCCGCAAATGAGAGCTGGGGTGGCTGGAGAAGCAGAGTATTCTGGGGTGAGGAGCCAGAACTCCTGGATGAAAGTCTCTGAAAAAATGCCAGCATCAGATCCTGATAAGATCTGATAACCCACAAGCTGAAGTTGGATGCAAAAGACAATATCGGATCTATACAACCCCTGACATCAAGGACTAACAGTTTCTCAAATGAGATAAGAACTGATGAATAATACAGACTTCTATGGAACTTCCATGCAGCCTGCATCAGCGTCTTCTACAGCATGAGACCTGTGCTGATCATTACAGGGAACAGAGAAACTACTGAAAAACATGACAAAATCACAAGGCAAAAGTAGATAGTTTGTATATTTCAGAACGTGTACAAATTCCTGTACTGATTTTGTAAATTCCCCTGCAATGCTATCATTTAGGTTTTGTAACTTGCAATTAATTTAACTGTAAATACTCCCTGTGCTAATATGGTTTATCCCTAGTAACTTTTAACCTTTGTAATGTGCTGCTCATTTTTCTACAATGACGACACCTGTTTGCATAGCTCGTGGCTGAAAAGGACCGGATCAGTCCACCTATATAGTTAATAAACAAATTAATAAATGATGAAATCCAAATATGATGACTTACTGCTACACTGACCCACTATGAATATCTGTGAAAATTGTGGTAACCGTCAAGTCCAGAAAGCACAGATAAGTTTGGGTCCGGACATTTTACTTTATTTTCTGACATGGTGGCAATGCAAAGACCTACTGGGTTCTCTCTGAGGGGAGAAGTTACTGATACTGCAGGGTGTTCAAGCTTTGGGTCTGCAAAGGCAATTGCTATTTAGGCTTATACTGTATTTCTACAAAATTATGGAGAAAAGGACACTAATCAGACGGGTATGGGGAACATATAGAGATTCTTCTCATCTATGCAACATCTATAAGTATACATAAACATGTAAATGTATATGCACAAAATAAATGTAAACAATACCTTCATCTCTTTAAAGAAATTATTCTGTGTAAATACATTTGCATGTTTATATATACTTATAGATGTTGCATAGGTAATTTGTAGGTTTTTAGGAAGTTATATAATTGTTACATGATGAAAGTGTTTTAATTTGTTTAGATTTTATTGGCTAAGAACGTCATGTGATCACTGTCTTTTGATATAAAAAGAGCTGTTAGAACACACGTCTTTACACTGAAGAAGGGTTGTACCCGAAAGTTGTATGCTCTGCATGTTTGTACATTTTATTAAAGTTTTTACAAGCTACGAGCGCTTCTTGGCATGAACTTATGCAGTGGTTCATGAAATTAATATCAGACCTTGTTTACTGCAGGAACTTAACTACATAATTTTAATATCTGATGTTGTCCTCTTCATTTGTTCCTCAACATGTAGGACAGAATCCCCAGCTAAGTGAATCTTGGGTGGCTCTCAAGGAAGGATATTCTGGAGAAAGTACAGTTGTGTACACTTAGCATAAATGTAGATGTTAGAGTGTATTCACTGTTGCAGTCATTACATTTGGGTTATCTGCCTGCAGGTAGCCCTTAGCCAACCTGAATATCAAAGTCTTGGATCCCTGTGTCGGATGCTGTCTCTTCTTCTATGACGTCAGGTCATCAGTAGTATAAAGCATGCAGTCGATGCCAATACATCAGTTTTTCTTGCCTCAGATGTCAGGTGCCCCCATAATGGGAAGCAATTATATATAAGGTTACACCTCCAACAAAAAGCAAATACACCAGAAAGCTGAAATACACTAAAACAAGAAGAAAGGTATAATCAAGAGAAGTCAGGGGGCTGGAGGGAGGGTAACCGGGACTGCAACAGTGAATACACTCAAACATCTACATTTATGGTAAGTGTAGACAACTGTACTGTTCTTCATGTTTCACTGTTGCAGTCATTACATTTGGGTAGATTTCCAAAGCTAAGGAAGACAGGAGGAAGTTAGAGAGCATTAGGACCAGCTATTAAGCCCTGCAAGACTGCAGTGGCAAAACCAGCTCTGGATTTAGAAAAAATAGGCAAGTGGTAATGCTTGGTGAAGGTATGTACAGAGCTCCAGGTAGCAGCTTCTAGGATGTCCCTGGTAGGGACACCTCTGTGAAAGGCTGTAGAGGTAGATGCAGCTCTGGTGGAATGTGATCTTATCCCCTGTGGGGTAGGTTTTCCATGGTGCTTATAGCAGAAATAAATGTAATGGCCTATCCACTTAGAAATGGTTTGCTTTGAAATGGCCTTCCCTTCTGCCCCTGCAGCAAAAGCAACTTGCAGCTGTTCAGTTTTTCTGAGAGGCTTAGTCCTGTCCAAATAAAATCTAAGTTGTCCTTGCATGTCCAAAGAGTATTCGTTCTCCTTTGTTTTGTGGATTAGGAAAAAAGGTTGGCAAATAAATGGACTGATTAAGGGCCACACTGGATACCACTTTGGGCATAAAGGAAGGATTGGTCCTGAGGAACACCCTGTCTGCATGGAAGATGATGAAGGGTTCCACTGCCATGAGGGCCTGTAATTCAGACACTCTTCTTGCTGAAGTGATGGCTAGAACAAAGGCTGTTTTCCAAGAAAGGAATTTCAACTCTGCAGTTGCAGCTGGCTCAAAAGGAGGAAGAGTGAGCTTTTCCAATACAAAGTTAAGGTCCCAGGCTGGAGTAGGGGCTCTCCTGGGTGGTCTTAAATTTTTGGCCCCTCTGAGGAATTGTTTCAGCAGGGGGGTGAGAGAAGAGGGGGTGGCTCAGTATTATAATGTGCAGAAATGGCGGAGGCATGAATTTTAATTGATGAGAAGGAAAGGCCCTTGTGGAGCACCTCTGTTAAGTATTGAAGAATATGCGGGAAGTTAAGCACTGTTGTGCCCATCCCGAGTCTGGCTCCTGGAACAGTATCTTTTCCACTTTTCAGCATAGGATTTTCTAGTACTAGGCCTCCTTGCCTCCAAAATGACATCCAGCACCTGCTTACTGAGGGATGTTATCGGAGAGCATAGGGAATTAACCAGGCTGCAAGGTTCAGGGTTTGAAGCTGGGGGTGCAGAATCTTCCCCTCCTGCTGGGACAGCAGGGTAGGGGTCTGAGGCAGGTGCCATGGTTCCAGCAATGACATACTGTGCAAGAGGGGGTACCAGTGCTGGCGTGGCCAGTCTGGTGCAATCAGTATTGTCCTTAGATTGTCCTGTTTGATCTTTAGCAGAACTTTCGAGAGGAGAAGCAGAGGGGGAAAGGCATAAACTGAGAGGCTTTCCCAGGTGAAGGACAGGGCATCCACTTTCCAAGTTTGAGTGTGGGAAGTCCTTGTACAGAAATTGTCCAATTGGTAGTTCTGAGGGGAGGCAAACGGGTCTATCTCTGGGTTCTTCCATTTGTTTCTCAAAATGTTGAATATCTTTGATTCCAGTTTCCACTCGTGTGGGTCCATGGGATTTCTGCTTAGGTCGTCTGCCAGTGAATTTAGCTTGCCTGGCAGGAATTGAGCTTGTAGGCGCATTTGGTAGCTAAAGGCTGTGTTTCACAGAGCCATGGCTAGTCTACAGAGAGGATACGAGTGGGTTCCCCCCTGCTTGTTTATGTACCACATAACAGTGGTGTTGTCTGTCTTTACCAATAATTGTCCTGGAAGAATGTGGTCCTTGAAGGTCGTCAAGGAATTCTGTACAGCTAACATTGCTTTTTGATTGATATGCAGGTGGATCTGACTCTGGTTCCATTTGCCCTGAATGCACTACCCTGCCAAATGAGCCCCCCATGCACAGTCTGATCAGTCTGTTAGGGTTTGGGCAGTAGGGGGTAGAGTGAATGGCAGTCCCTTGTTGTGGTAGCAGGTCTCTGCCTACCAAAGGAACTCTGTCTTTATACAATGAATGATAGGAATAATTTATTTATTTATTTATTTATTTTACATTTGTTAACCGGGCTAGTCCAACTGGATATATTTCCATTTTCAGTAGAGGCCCGGGGAGAAAAGCTCCACATGAAGAGAAGGCAATTTATAATACAAAAACAGTAAATAATAGAGTACAGTGTCTGGTTCAGTATAAAAATTCTACATGGTAATATTCTAAAATACATAACCTATGGAGAAACAAAGGTTAATAAAAACATTTAGAAGGTGAAAAAAGGAAAGGAAAAAAGAAAGACATACATAGTAGATTTACAGGACAGGGCAGTAGAAAAGAAGGAAGGTAATGATAAATTAATATGCATACAGCATAAATAGAGGAAGTAGAAGAAAAGAGAAAAAAACCTAATTAGGCATAGGTAGAGTCCCATTAATAGAGTAAGAGGGAGAATTAGGGGAGGAGAAGTGAGAGAGAGAAGAAGGTGGACCTGAAATCATTGATTTCAGGTCCAGAGAATGTTGACACCATAGGCTTTTTAGATACCACTGTAGTTTCCTCATATGCAGTCTTGCATATAGAATTAGTAGAATGCAAGAGGCCATGAATCCCAGTGCTTGCAGGATTTTCCTTGCAGATAGCTGGGTCTTTGTGGCCAGTAGTTTGAAGTAGGCTGTCAAATAAACTTGTTTCTCTGGCGTGAGGTAAGCCATCTGGGAAGTTGTGTTCAAGCTTGCTCTCAGGAATACAATTTGTTGGCAGGGTACTAGATGAGATTTCTTTTCATTTATGGTGTACCCCAGTGAGGTTAGAAGTTTCTTTACAAATGCCAGATGATTTAACAGCATGTCCTGGCTTTCTTCCTGAATTAGACAATCGTCCAGGTATGGGTATATTTGAATATTTATTTGCCTGCAAAATGCAATGACTGGAGCTAGGCACTTTGTGAATACCCTGGGCACAGTAGATAAGCCAAAGGGAAATACAGAGAACTGACAGTGAATGTATCCTGCTCTGGAGGGTAGGCATTTCCTGCAAGATTCTCTTATTGGAATGTGCAGGTAAGCTTCCTTTAAGTCTAAGGTTGCCAACCAGACATCTTTGCCTTGCATAGGAAGTAGTTGAAGTGTTAGCATTTTAAATTTTGGGATTACCAAAAAGGTGTTTAGAATAGAGAGGTCCAGGATAGGATGCCAGGAGCTGTCTTTTCTGGGTACCAGGAAAAGTCTTGAGTAAAAATCTTGTCCCCTTTCTTCTGCTGGGACAGGTTGAATAGCCCTGATACTTAGAAGAGACAGAACCTGCTGTTGAGCCTCTGCCCACTGATTTGGGAGTAGGTCTGGCCAACCGTTTGGGGTTGGTAAGGTGTGGAAGTGGAATCTGTATCCTTGGGAAACTATATTTAAAACCCATTTGTCCTGGGTAATGAGTTCCCAGATTTTTGCTTGCAGGGCGATCTTTCCCCCTAAGGGAGCAGTCAGTTGAGCAGGGTTTGGAAGATTTAAGGTTAAGTCATTGTGACAGTTTTCCATAGGGGTGTCTTACTACTTCCAGCTTTGGAAGTGGGAACCCCCCCACTGCTTAGGCCTGTGAGTACCTTGAGACTGTAGCCTGGGTGGTCTGCTGTTCCTGGGTATGGACTGAGAAGGCCTGGAAGAGAGAGGAAAGGACCAATTCTTAGAAGGCCAATGCCTACTAAATCTGGGAGGCTGTGCTTGCAGGAAATCTTTAACAGTTTGCATAGATTTAGCTTTTTTCCTTACATCTTTTTAAGGACTTCTTCTGCTTTGTTGCCAAACAGGCGGTCTTGGTTTAAGGGAGCATCCAGTAATTTAGCTTTAACATGATCTGGCAAATTTGTTCCTTACACCAAGCATGCCTTCTAAGAAAAGACCCAGTGACAGCAGCCTTGCAAGATGCTTCTAAAGAGTCAAAACCACATTGCAAGTATGTTTACCAACTTGTTCAGCAGAATGCATTAAATCCTGTAATTCATTATTTTCAGCACAGTCAGGAATCAACATAATTTTCTGTTTAAGTAGTCCCATAATATGCTGCTGATACTTTAATATATGAAACCGGCAGTTTAAAGCCCTAATGGCCAAAGTAGCAGAAGTGTATACCTTCTTACCCCATCTGTCCAAGGCCCTGGAATCTCTATCAGAGGGGGTAGGGTTTTTGGCAGTAGCAGCCTTAATGCCTTTAGGTCCCTGGGAAATGGTCTCTGGGTCAGCAGTAGGATTCTTGAAGAGGAACTTGTGAGAGTCAAGTACTCTAATACCGGTCAGGTTTCCTGGGAGCCAGAGGTAAAGTGTCTGGGGCCAGGCTAGATTCCAAGAAGGCATCATCTACAATATCCAGAACAGGAGAGATAGCTAAAGGCCTGTGTTGAGGTAGGAGTAAGAATTCCTTAAGCCTCTTTTTGGAGTCAGAGTAATCCTGGCTTTCCCAGCGGAAATGCTCCCTAAGTGTGTGCAAGGTTTCACCAAAAGAAAAATCTTCTGGAGGGGAAGCAGAGGGAATGGAGTCCTCTGCATCAGAATCCTCATAGGTAGATAAGGGCAAATCCTGGTAATCAGAAACAGAAATTTCAGAATCCTGATCAGAAGAATCAGAAGGAAAATCAGTTCTAGGTCTCTTAGAGGGTGAAGGCTGGCTTCCCCTAATTAGAGTAATAAGGTCTTCAGCCATTCTTATTTATTTTTTAGGCATATGGGCCTGACCAAGCGGTTTGGACATCGGTTTTCTAGGCGTGGGTCGAGTTTTATGCCTTGAAGAAGAAGATGGCGTCAGTTTGAAATGCAAGTCAGTAGGCTTGAATACACCCTCAGAAGCCGGTGCCTGCACAGCGGCTCCGGACCCATCCAAGGTAGAGACATCAGCAGGTTCCATGATCGAAGAAGCATCTTGCGGCGTACCGGACTCCAAATGGGTCTTAGTAGAGACCTGCGAATCTGAAGTAACAGGTATCATGGGCTGCGGTGAACTGGCGACTAGCTTAACGGAAACATCACTGGCAGCTTTGGACCTATGCGGTCTTTCTCTATCTTTACGTTTTTTGGAATGTCTGTAGTTGGATGGCTTACCGAAACCATTTCTGGATAATTAAACAGAGTACCGAAATAGTGTGATGCAAAAATGAACTAACGACTAACAGTTTGAGGATTGAATATGGCACAAAACCAACAGCGAGGGAAGTTGTGGTCTGGGCCTAAGCAAGGAATGCAGTACGAATGAAAATCTTTATGAGGTATTTGCTTTCCACAGGTAATACAATTAACTTTTACTGACATCGGTTTAGAGCAAGAAAAAGGATCCCAACAGGTACTTAGCTTTTGTGAAGATTTCGGTTCTGAAACTCGAAATTGAAAATTTCAGGAGTCGGCTGACCGGCACTTGCGAACTGCTTTTGCTTCGAGCACCGCGCAGCAAGAAAGACTGATGTAATGGCATCAGCTGCATGCTTTATACCCCTGACAACCTGATGTTATGGAAGAAGAGACAGCATCTGACACAGGGATCCAAGACTTTGATATTCAGGCTGGCTGAGGACTACCTGCAGGCAGATAACCCAAATGTAATGACTGCAACAGTGAAACATGAAGAACATCTGCTAAACCAAAAGCAGCTCTGCTTCCGGAGGTCAAATCTAATTTGTAACAAGCAATAAAGGTTGGAGCATTAATCCAAGTAGCATGCTGCACAAATGTCATCAATGGAAGTTGTAGACCAGAAGGCAGAAGTTGCCATGGATCTATTAGAATGTGCTTTACGAGGCTTTGATAGGGAGAGGCCTTGCTGAGTATATACAAAATAAATGCAATCAGTAATCCATTTGGAAAGGGTAACTTTAGACACTGGTGATCCCAATCTGTTCAGTTGGAAATAAACTGCTGTTCTGTTTTCCTGAAATCTTTTGTTCTGTAGAGATAAAAAACACAGTTGTCTATGTACATCTAAAAGATGTAGCATGTACTCTCACTTATTTGAAAAACTAGGGAAGAAGAGAGGCAACTGTTTGATTAATATTCGATTCAGAAACTACCTTTGGTAATAAGGATGGAATGGTTCGTAAAGTAAATCTGTCTTTGTGAAAAACATAGTAAGAGGATTTTGAAGATAGAGCCTGGAGTTCAGAAATTTGCCTTGCAGATATAACAGCGACTAGGAATGCTGTTTTCCAAGACAAAAATTTTAAATCAGATATGGCTGATGATTCAAAGGGTTTTTGGGTCATCCCTTGAAGTAAGACTGGAAATCCCAAGGAGTTGACGGATCTTTCACTGGAGGTCTAAGAAGGTGACTTTTAGAAAAGCCATGCATAATTTTGATGAAGCTAAAGAGGAAGCTTTTTCTCCTGTGTGAAAATTAGATATGGCTGCTAACTGTACTTTGACTGTAAAAAAAAATAGCAACTTCTTGAAAAACAGATGCTAAATATTCTAGAACCAAAGAAATAGGAGCACCGAGTCAATTTCCTTCTCAAGAGCCCAAACTAAAAATCTTTTCCATTTACTCCTGTAGATCTTCATGTAGCAGCTTTCTGGGAAGAAAGCCTGGACTATCTAGCTTTTAATGGAATTGGAGAACCCATGTGGTCAGTTTGAGGCCTGGAATACTGGGATGCTTCATCCGGGAGGGACACTAGAGAAGGCCTGGACTCTGGTCCAGTATCCCTGGAGGATATCAAAGATGAGAGCAAAGGAAGGGTAACCACATTTTCCAAGAACGTGCTTTCTGTAAGAATTTTGGAATAAGACGTAATCAGACAGGAGGCCCCGTGGACTATGATGTTTGCAGATGACATTGTGATCTGTAGTGAGAGTAGGAATCAGGCTGAGGAGACTCTGGAGAGGTGGAGATATGCTCTAGAGAGCAGAGGAATGAAGGTCAGCAGGGCTAAGACAGAATATATGTGTGTAAATGAGAGGGAGGGTAGAGGAATGGTGAGGATGCAGGGAGTAGAGTTGGTAAAGGTGGACGAGTTTAAGTACTTGGGATCAATAGTTCAGAGTAATGGTGAATGTGGAAGAGAGGTGAAGTAGAGAGTACAGGCAGGGTGGAATGGGTGGAGAAGAGTGTCAGGAGTGATGACAGACGGGTACCAGTAAGAGTGAAAGGGAAGGTCTACAAGACAGTAGTGAGACCAGCTATGTTATATGGGTTGGAGACAGTGGCATTGACAAAAAGGCAGGAGTCAGAGCTGGATGTGGCAGAGTTAAAGATGTTAAGATTTGCACTCGGTGTGACTAGGATGGATAGTATTAGGAATCAGTATATCAGAGGGTCAGCTCATGTTGGACAGTTTGGAGACAAAGCAAGAGAGAAGAGATTGCATTGGTTTGGACATGTGCTGAGGAGGGATGATGGGTATATTGGGAAAAAGATGCTAAGGATGGAGCTGCCAGTTAAGAGGAAGGCCTAAGATAAGGTTTATGGACGTGGTGAGAGAGGACATGCAGGCGGTTGGTGTGACCGAGCAAGATGCAGAGGATAGGAAGAAAATAGAAGTTATGTCCTTACCATAACGTTCCATGTGGAGTGTTCATCTCGCCTTTGTTCTTACACATGGGTTCGGAGCCGATCCTCGGCTCCGTGCCCTGCAAGCTCTGCATCGAGAAGAAGCTCGAGACAATCTAATACCCACAATCCCCCTCTGCCTTTACCTCAGATCTAGTTTGCAAGCAAACCAATCTACAGAATAGCACATTCATGCTTATACACATATGTATAGAAAGAATCTACAGATAACTATATATATATCTAAACAGACACATATATATATATATATATATGCCAACTATGTACACAATATCGTAACAGTAGCAGAATGCTCCTGGCCAGGCATCAAAGAACGTTCTTCCTAAGGGTGGGAGGGTGGGACTGTAAGAACAAAGGAGATGAACACTCCACATGGAGCGTTATGGTAAGGACATAACTTCTATATGTGATAGTGTTCAATCGTTTGTTCTTACACATGGGTAGCGTCCTAGCTCCTTGATCCTGAGGAACTCACGGAGGGCGTTCTTGAGCACAGTGGAACCAAAGGTTGCCCTGTCCCTAGAAACCTTGTCTACTTTATAATGAGAAATAAATGTATGTGGCTTAGACCAAGTAGCAGCCGCACAAATAGCGTCCAGTGGTAGGCGAGCTGCATGAGCCAAAGGTAGACACTGACCTTGTGGAATGTCCTTTGGGTTTGTGTAAAGTTGATTTGAAGAATCGTAGACATAGATTATGCAATCCGTTAACCATTTAGAAAGAGTTCTTTTGGTAACTGCAAGTCCTTTCCTGCTATCAGCAAAAGCCACAAAGAGTTGATCTGTTTTCTGTGATCTTTTGTTCTATCCAAATAAAATCTTAGCTGTCTGTGAACATCCAATTTGTGTAACATATACTCCATTTTGTTGGAGTGGTTTTGAAGAAAGTGGGTAATTCAATGGATTGATTAATATTGTTAATAGAACACACTTTAGGGAGGAAGGATGAATTGGTTTGAAGAGAAACTCTGTCAGAGTGAAAGATCAAATAAGGGTGCTTGATGGAGAGAGCCTGAAGTTCAGATACTCGCCTAGCGGAAGTAATGGCTACCAGAAAGAGAGTTTTCCAGGACAAAAATTTTAATGGGCAAGAAGAGGCGGGTTCAAAGGGGCAACATTAATTTAGATAACAATAAATTTAGACTCCAAGGTGGCGTTGGAGATCTGACGTGGTCTAATATGAAAAACTCCTTTTAAAAGGCTTTACAAAGTCTGTGAGCCATAACAGGAGCTCCACATTCTTCCACATGGAAATTCGAAATGGCAGCCAATTGAACTCTTAGAGTAGCAGGAGAAGCACCCTGATGAAATAAGTCCGTTAAGAACTCTAATATTTTATTCAAAGGAGCTATAAAGGGATCCACATGGTGTGTATTAGAATACAAATCGCTTCCATTTGCTAGTATATGTTTTAGTAGTGGAAGCTTTATGCGAAGCCACCAATATATCCTGGACTGCTGGTGACAAAAGATCAGACCTGGCTAAGTTGGGAATTGGAGCAGCCAAGCTGCTAGATGGAGTGACGGGCGGGATGGGGAACCCCTGACGAGTGAGTCAATAGATCTGGCTCTGGGTCCAGAATCCAGGGTCCCCGAATGCAGTGTATCTTCAGGAAGGGAAACCAAATTTGACGAGGCCAGAATGGAGCAATGAGGATTATCGTCCTGTGTAGGTTCCTGGCTTTCTGGAGAAACTTTGATATCAGAGGAAATGGAGGAAATGCGTACAGGAGTCCGGGGCCAATCGTAAACCAGTGCGTCCCTGGGGACTTCCCTGGAGGGTAATAGGGCAAAGTAGCTCCTGCATTTGGCATTCATTGGAGACGCAAACAGGTCGTAGGAAGGCTGGCCCCACGCGAAAAATCCTTTTCGCCACTGACTGTTTTAGGGACCACTTGCGGTAACAGAATTGCTCTGCTCAGCCTGTCGGCTATGACGTTGGATGACCCGGGATGTGCGTTGCTATTAGAAAGCGACCCGTGGACTCCGCCCACTGCCAAATTCTCATGGCCTCTCTGCATAGTTGATAGGACTTGGTTCCCCTTGCTTGTTTATGTACCAGACTACAGACATGTTGTCCGTCTGAACTGCAATAGTCCCTAGAGGAAGAAGGGGAGCAAAGTGTTGCAACGCTAGAAACACTGCCCTCAACTCTAGAACATTGATGTGCAGATTGTACTCCAAATTGGTCCATTCGCCTTGGACTGTCTGTCCCTGAAAGATGCCCCCACCCTATCAGGGAAGCGTCCGTCGTCACCGTAACTGTGGCCCTGGGTAGCACAAACGGCCTCCCCTTGGAAAGGTTGCACGTTTGAAGCCACCAGTTTAGATCTGTTTTGCAAGTCTTTGTTATAAGAATCTCGTGTGTTAGAGGTAGTTGTTGAACGACCATTGTGCAAACAGTAGCCATTGTAGGACTCTCATGTGCAGCCTTCCCAGGGAATTGCAATAAGGGAGGCTGACATGAGGCCCAACACCTTCAGTACTAGTTTTGCAGGAGATTTCCTTGACAAGAGTAGAAGGCGTATAAGAGACTGAAGAGATAAAATCGTTTCTGGGGGAAGCCTCAGAATTAAATGACGTGTGGTTAACACTGCTCCTATGAACAAGATATTTTGTGATGGCTGAAGTAAGGATTTTCGAAGTTTACGGAGATCCCTAGGTGAACACACAGTTGAAGAACAAAGTCTCTGGCCTGCAGTAGTTGGCCGGTGGTGGCGAAAGGAGCCAGTCGTCCAGATACGGAAACACCTGGAATCCCTGGCGTCTCAAGTGAGACGCTACCACTGCCATGCATTTGGTGAAGACCCTGGGGGCTGAGGTCAGACCAAAGGGCAGGGCTCGAAATTGAAAGTGACTGGCTCCCAGCCGGAAGCGCAAATGATCTCTGGATGCACTGGCCATTTTGATGTGGTAGTATGCATCCTCTAGATCTATTGAGCACATCCACTCATCCTTCTGTAAGAATGGAAGGATCGATTGAAGCGTGACCATTGAACTTTTCTTTCTGACGAAAGTATTGAGGTAGCTTAGGACTAGAATGGGCCTCCAGTCCCGTGTTTTCTTTGGAACTAAAAAGAACCTTGAGTAAGTCCCGAATCCTTGCTGGTCCGCTGGGACTGGTTGGATGACTCTTTTTTCTAGCAGCTTTGAAATTTCTATAGCTGCTGGCTCAGATGGGGCGGTACATCTGGGAGTCTTTTCTTTGGGATGGGATGGGATAGGAAGGGTATGTTGTAACCTCTGGTAACCACGCTTTTACCCACTTGTCTGTAGTTATATTTTGCCAGGCCTGAGGGTATAAAGCTAAGCGACCCCGACTGCCTCCAGAGCAGGACAGTCGGGCCTCCTCTCAGGAGTGCTGGAAAGGTTTACCAGGAGTGTTTCCCTGTCACCTTGATGTTGCGGACCCCTCTGCCGCCAGGGCGGCGTCTTCCACCTCTGCCCCCTCCTCTGCCTCTAGAGGGGGCATCACCCTGTGTGCCTGAGAAAGATCCTTGGGGTTTGAAACCACATTTTCCACAGCGTTGCCCTTTGGGGTATGGTCTGGTTGGGGTGGAAAACGGACTCCGACAGCAGACAGAGTCTTTCCCTCTTGTTCACACCGGGTAAGGGTCTCCTTTACCTTGGGGCCAAAGAGAGTGGCACCGTCAAATGGGGCGTTGTAAAGGAAGACTTGAAGGCTTCCATCAGGATTGTCTACGAAGAGCAATCCCTGAAGCTGCTGCCCTACTCCAACCTTCGGCTGCGTAGGAAATCAGCCTCATGGACGAGTTAACAATCGATGTTAGGGTATTAAGTTGCGCTGTCACTTTCTCTGAGACAGCTGCATCTGTAGCACCCTGGAGGGTATCTCCCAACTCTTTGACTAAATCCCTCTGTAGAGGTGTAAAATGGGTCAAATAGTTCAGGGACCGCATGGAAAAAGCCGCTGAACTAAAAATGCGCTTCCCGTATCTATCCATCGTCCTAGAGTCTTTATTAGGAGGATGGACAGGCGAAGACTCCGACATCTCCTTTTTCGTGGCTGCCACCACCATAGCGTCTACTGGAACTCCTTTTGTAAGGTAGGACTTATCCTGAGGTGCTGTGATGTATTTGTTAGGTTTCCTTGGAACAGGTTCCACTGTGTCAGGAGCCTCCCACGCCCTTCGAGCAATTAGTTCCATTAGTTCGTCGAAGGGCGGAGTGACCCAGGAGGAGGAAGGGCGAGCACCAAATGCCTTCAGCAGAACTGACTCATCCTCAGAAGGGGGAAGGGACTGCCAGTCACCTCTCTGCTTCAGGATCTCCAATATGTCCGAAAAAGAGACATCTTCTGAAGGTGACTTAGGGGACCCCTCTGACTCATCTAAGTCAGTATCAAATGTCAAGGATTCCTGTGGAGAATCCAAGTGTCTCCTCTTACACAATCTCTTCCTAGGGACTTCCTCGTGAGGAGCATCCGAAGAAGCCTCGGAGGAAGAGGGGGCACCCTCCAGGGGTGGCTGAGACACTGGTGCCCGACGCTTGGATGTTGCCGTGGGTGCAGATGAAGACAAAGGCCCTTTATGGGGAGGAGAGACTGCTTCCACTGATGTGGTTGTCTGGGTAGACAACACCTTCCTCATCAGGTCGACGCCCCGGGTCCCGCATCGAAGAGTCCCCGGTTCGAAGAAATGGGAAGAATCCCGACACAGGCACGAAGGCATCGACCCGAGGACGGAGCCGAATCGATCCGCCGAGGCCCGAGGGAGAGTCGGAACCGACACGTCGGTTCGACTCGGCCCCGGAACCAAGAACAGACCGTCGGCTCGAGACTCGGTACGGAGTCGAGGTGAGGGAACAGACCGAGAAAGGACGGTTCTGGACCCGAGGGCTCCACAATCAGTAGATCAGCCTCTTCCGGCTCCAAAGACTGAATCGGTCTCGGAGGAGGAATGGATGGAGATACAGGAGGCCTTCAAGTTTCGACACCAACTGGGTGGAAACCGAAATAAGTTTGGAGAGGGCGAATGCTCCAATAACTTCAACCACGCGATCCACATCGACATCCGAAAGTTTGGAGGAAGAGCGGGTTGAAGGAACGGAGCCGACCTCAATAAGGTCGAAGGAGGAGCTCCATCACGGTTCCAAGACTCGAGGCTCAGGAACCGATACCAGTTGAACACTCGGCCCGAAGTCTGTGGAACCGGTGATCTAACCTTTGAAGAAGAGCTCGGAGCCGATGACTTAGGCTCTGACGTCTTCGACTCCTTAGAGGACTTCGATGCCTGGTCAGAAGCATCCAGAGCCTCTTGGAAAGCAGGTTTCAATAGACCTCTGTCCATTAGTTTCCTGCGCCTATCTGTCATGACCCTCCCACTAAAAGAGTGACAGATGGAGCAATCCTCTTGTAAGTGGAGAGGGCCAAGGCAGTAGACGCAGGAACTATGGTTGTCAGTGACCGACATTTTCTGGCCACACTGACAACGCTTGAAACCAGACTTTACCTTCTCAGACATTATAGGGAAGAAAGACAAATCCAGTAAAAACAGTCAAATCCGTAAAATTTTCCTTAACTAGGTAAAATATGAAGGGTGTAGGCCCCGACAAATATTTAACCGATAATTATAGTTAACGGTACCAATAAATTAACGGAACCACAACACAATCATACAGTTAACACTGAAAAACATCAAATAGAATAGAATCCTAATAAAATATAACAAAATAAAGTTATATCTTAGCTTAGAAACTCTCGAGCTAGCTCCCAACGATGCGTATGCAGCAGCGGCAAACTAGATCTAAGGTAAAGGCAGAGGGGGATTGTGGGTATTAGATTGTCTCGAGCTTCTTCTCGATGAGAGCTTGCAAGAGGCCGGCACGGAGCCGAGGATCGGCTCTGAACCCATGTGTAAGAACAAACGGCGAGATTGAACACTATCACATTGGAAAGAGATGATCCGCTGTGGCGACCCCTAACGGGAAAAGCCGAAAGATGATGATGAGAGGATAAGCATAAAGGAGACTAGAGGGCTAAACATGTACTAGAGCATCTCTCAGTGACCCCCCCCCGACTGAGGAGGGATTAGGAAAAAAAAATCTGCTGCACTCGTTGTTGTGGATAGATGCAAAGAGACTGCAGCAGGGCTGGCTCCATCGACAGAAAATCTTCTCTCCAACTGATTGAGAGATTACTCATCAGGCATCAAAACGGACTTGCTACATTTATCCACTAGTACAATGGATTCCCCTGGTATGTGCATTGCCATAAGAAAGCAGTTGGAGGAGATTCCCCACTGCCACACTTCTCAATGTCTCTTGACAAAGGGGGTAAAAAAGGGTTTCCCCCATTTGTTGCTGTACCAGACCACAGACATTCTCAGTTTGTATTGCAATATTCCCTAGAGCAAGGGTCTGCAACCTGTGGCTCTGGAGCCACATCCTGCTCTTCCACCCCTCTGCAGTAGCTCCCTGTAGCTTTGAAAAATAATGGCCACTCTGCGGCACGACACAAAAACACACACACAAATAGCGAGAGAGAGATGGATTTTAAACATTGCTCTTATAAACTTAAAAACTTGGTAGAATAACATGTTTTTTTTTACCATGCATTCCACACACACAAGAGTGACCAAGCAATTCCTTGCCAGCATCAGCATCTCCTGAAAGGTTTCCGTACCTCTCCACCATATCTCTAAAACTCTTACTACAAGAAATCTGGAGACAGACACAAATAAAGGGGGAACACAGGAAGTAAAGTAGGGAAAGATTTTAAATATTGCTCTTATAAACTTAGAAACTTGCTCGAATAACACTTTTTCTGTTAACATGCATTTTCCACACACACACACACACACACACACACACACACACACACACACACACAGTTACCTGTCAACTGTACAGATTTTCGCAGAATATCCTGATTTTTGCCTCACATTTGTGGTCTGTTTCTCATAAAATTCTGGTTTTCTGGCAAATCATTTCCAAATTATTTAGGGGTGAAGTCAGAAAATAGACAGATATTTGAGTTTCAGACTTCATACCCTTCAGAAAATTCATGCTAATGTAAAATTTGTTCCATCAACTTTCTGAGTTTGTAAGAGCAATATTTAAAAAGCGTCCCTATTTTTGGGCCTTTGTCTCCCCATTATTTATGGCTTTGTCCAGATTTCCTGGGTCTAAGAGGATGAAAGGTAAGACACACACACAGCGATCGAGCGATCCCAATACAAATAAAGGAACAAAAATAGGGACGGATTTTAAATATTGTTCTTATAAATTTAGTTCTTATGCTGTGTTATCTTCATTTTACGGGTCATATTTGTTTTGTGGCTCCAGACGAATTTTATTTGGTAGGAGAAGGCTCTTTTGATAGTGAAGGTTGCAGACCCCTGCCCCAGAGGAAGAACATCTTGAAAGGCCTGCAACAGTAGCAGGACCTCTCTCTTCTCTAGAACACTGATATGCAAATCGGGCTCTTGGGAGACCATGTGCCTTGGGGAATCCACTCCAAGAAATGCCCCCATCCCAACTGGGAGGTTTCAGTAATTTCTGTGGCCACTGGAGAAGACAGAATAAAAGGATGGTCTAGGCAAACTTCATCTGATTGAATCTACCAACGAAGATGATCCTTGCATACTCAAGTGAGTTTGATTGGACAGGACAGAGGATGATGCAGAATAGGCCACTGAACAATTACAGTCCATTCAAGAACACACATATAGAAATGGGCCATAGGAACTAAAGTTATGGCCGCTGCCATCAAACCTAGAAGGATAAGTCTGGCTGGAGGACAAGGATGAACAAGAATTTGTTGCACCTGAAACCTGACTGCATCTACATGATGTGTAGGAAGGGAGGCTATCTGACTTACTGTCTTCAGCTAGGACTTATGAACTCCAGGCTTTGTACAAGCTGTAGATGAGATTTGGAGGTGTTGACTGAAATGCCTAGACTTTGACAAAATTGGAGAAAATAGTCCCTAGACTGCTCTAAGAGATGGCTGGTTGGGGTGGTGAGGAGCCAGGCATCACAATATGGAAGCACTCAGAATCCCAGCAGTCTCAGGAGAGCTGCTACCACTGCCATACATTTGGTAAACCCCCTGTGGACTGTGGTGAGACCAAGGGCAGGGCTCTGAACTGATAGTGACTGGCTCCCAGCTGAAACTGCAGAAATCTTCTGGATCATCTGTTCATCATGATGGGACAGTATGCATCATGAAAATCGATTGAGCACATCCAATCATTCTTGCATGAAAAGGTCAGAATGGACTGAAACGTGACCATTAGGAACTTTGACGTTTTCACAAATTGGTTTAGGTTGCTTAGTCCCAAAATTGGTCTCCAGTCCCTTGTCTTTTTTGGCACTAAAAAGAACATTGAGTAAGTCCCAAATCCTCTTTGTTCTGGCAGGACCTCCTGGATGACTCGTCTGGCAGCTTTTAAATCTCCAGTGCTGGTTTCGCACTGAATTGGTGGGACATCGGCAAGATTTCTTCTTTTGTTTATGGGAAGCTGGAAAATAGTATGAAATAACCTCTGGATATTATATTTAGCACCCAAGAATATTTTCTTATAAAAGCCCAGGTGTCTGGGTGAAAAGACAACTGCCCCCCAATCTGCCTCCAAAGGTTGGGCAACCCTTCGGAGCACTGAAAAAGTTTATCCAAAAAAGAATCTGAAATCTTGGTTTTTGCGAGCCACTTCTGTCCCAAGGATGGTGTCTTCCATTTGAACTCCCCCTCTGCCTCTGGAGGTATTGTCCCCTGTGTGAATCCTGGAAAAACTTATAGAACCACATTTTCTTACCTCCTCTTTGATTCTGGAAAAAGGATGACTGAGGGGTAGAAAAACATATCCTTAACAGTAGGCAGGGCTTTTCCATCCTGTTCACTCCAGGAAGTGTTTGTTTCACAGTAAAACCAAACAAAGACGTTTCATCAAAGGGAGCACTGCTGAAAGAAGACACTCCACAAAGCCGCATAACCGCACCCAGGCACGTCTCCTAACAGCTATGCCTGAACAGACAGCTTATAAGGTACCATCTGCACCATGGGATATTAACCTCATGGATGCACTGGAAATGAATAATAGTGTGGCCAGCTGTGAAGAGGATCTCTTCATGTCCTCCACAGGCATGGACTCAGAGAAGGATTTGGAGAGTTAGTTGGTCAGAGCCCGCTGTAGTCTTGTAGTGTGCCAAGTAATTCAGGGACATCAAGAAAAAGATGGCTGAAGCAAATATGTGCTTTTCAAACCTATCCAACACCCTGAAGACTCATTTTAGGGGGATATATAGATGAGCTCTGCATCTCCTTTTTTAATTGGCTGTCCCCACAACAGGGGAGCCTTTGCACCAATGGGGCCTGTCCTTTGGCAGTGCCAAAATTCTGTCTAGGTGTCAAGGAATTTGTTCAAGAGAATCTGGTTCCTTTCACGCATGTCAACAGTTTACATCAATAAGTTCATCAGACGGGGGAGCCATTGAACACATAGATGGGGCAAACGCAAAAGCTTCCAGAAAAAATGACTCCTCTGGGAAGGGTGTATCTGAAGACCATCCATCTTTTTGTTTAAGAATTTTCAAGATGTCTCTGAATGAGACATCATCCAGGTGAGATCTGAGGGCCCTTGCCCTTCATCAAAGTCAGCATCTGCAGTGAGAGATTCCATAGGGGAATGTGTCCGTCTCCTTTTGCATGTCCTCTTTCAAGGAGCCTCTTCAGTGGGATGATTTGGAGAGGTATCCAAAGAGAGGGGAATTTCCTCAATAGGGACTGCCCAGATGGCAAATGGTACCGGCCTTAGCTGTGGGGTAGGCCAGATAGGATCAGAGCTTGGACCCAAAGGGGGAAGGGATGTAGGATCGAAGGATGAGACAGTAATTGAATCTCTCGGTCAAGAGAAAATCCTTCTCCACTACCTCAAAGGCAGACAGACCGGAGAAGCTATGGCTGGCTACACCAGAGCTGGAAGTGCTGAAGCTACCAAGCTGTGACCCTGCCCAGATCCGCGCACTGAAGAAAGAGTTGGACCCGAGCTGTCCAACACTAAAGCTCCCAGGGGCAAGGATGATTCCCATAACATCAGAGTGGAACCCAAAACTCTGGATTCAGTGCCAATGCTTTGGCTCCAAGACTCATCCTGATCCATAGAAATGGGAGTGGAACTAAGTCAGCGAGGCAGTAGGAGGTGAAGACTTAAGTTGTTTACAGATATGACACCGACTCTCGGATCCAAGGGCTCCAAAACAGTAGGAAATATTGGAGAAGGAGCTATCACTACATGAGAAGTAGATGGGAGGCTTGCATATCTGAGATGGAGCTGGAATAATCCCCATCAGAATTTGAGCACTGAGGAACTTCATCATCATATCCATGTCGGCTTCTGACAGACTTCTTGAGGACCTCATGGAACACGTTGATGAATGGGGACTAGACTTTCTCCTCAGTAACTTTGGAGAAAAGGAGAATGCATCCTAGGTGATAAATGGTTCAAGAAGATTTGGATGGAATAATCAGATCCGAGGGCATGGGATCTGAGTGTTTTTTCTTAAGATCCGATAAAGTCAGATCCAAAGCTTTCTGAATTTTTTTTGGAAACTGCGACAAAGACGGCGCCGAACTAGTAGCCTTTGGAGAACAAGTGGGGGATCTTTTGCGAGATTCCTTCCACTCCAAAGAGTATTTCACAGATTTGCCAGGGGTTTGAAGAACAGGAAGAGGGTTGCAGCATAATGTTAAGTACCAGCTTATTGTGTCTGTCATTAAGTGCTCTAGAATTAAATGCAGCACAAATGCAGCAGTTATTGTTCAGGTGTGCCGTTCCAAGGTAGAAGACGCTCTTCCTGTGGACATCAGAATTGAGAATCTTATGCCCACAGGAAGTGCACTTTTTAAAGTTTTTCTGTCATATTGAGAACAAGTCTTTAAAAGGTGGATAAAGTAAACAGAAAGGGAAGGAACATTTTTTTTTTTTTTTTTACAACAATGGTAGAAACAATATCCTCTAAAGGGTAGAAAAGTTAAAAGAAAAGACAGGTATCGGCCCTGGTACATTAGAAACTACCAAACGGTAAAGAAAAAGTTAAAAAGGAAGCAATCAGGAGAAAAATTCATGTATATAAAAAATAGGAGAGTAAAGAGATAAATGGATTATAAAAGACAGGAGATACAAGAAGATAATTACTCAAAAAAAAATGAAAAAAAAAATATCCAAAGTAGCTCTCAGAGAGGGATCCTTGTCTGTGTGAAAATAAGATCTGAGGTACTGTTAGCTAATTGGGCCCTTATGGGTAGAGGGAGGAGCTCAAGATTTGAATCCAAAAGTCTTGTGTATGCAGTCGAGTTGGATCCAGTACCCACACATGGAGGAACGAATGAAAAGGGCAACATCAGATCAAAGGTTATAGCCATAAATTATGTACCCACACATGAACTGGTTCAGCAATACCCATATTTATGGATCAACGAGAAGCTGAAGTATTTAGGAATACAGATTAAAAATACTTCTGTTATGGCAGCTAAGGATATATGGGAAGAGACAAAACAAAAGAACACAAAAATTGAGAAACTGGAAACTAAACTTATGGATATGGATATAAAGATACAAGCAGTGAAAATGTTTTAGTCCCTTTAGTCTTGTATATGGGTCACGCAATCCGAGGAGCAGCTGTGGACAATAATTAATAAAGAATTGAAGGAATATATCTGGGGAAGAAAGGAAGGCAAAGTGGGAGCTAAGTGGGATAAGTTAATCCGTCCAATAGAACAAGGAGGATTTGGGTTTACCTGATTTGAAGGTATATTTTACAGCTGCCCAGTTAAGGCTCACATACGTAACACAAGCAGAAGGTTATAATGCAAAGTGGAAAGAGATGATAATGATGAAGCAAGCAGGAAGTTCAAGAGTGGGATTTTGGATGCACAATCTTAAGGAGAACAACAACTGTACAGAATATTATAAAGTAGCAGAAAATATTCTAAGAAAGTAAAGATGTGTGAAATCTTACCTTAACAATAAATCTCCCTTCTCTTCACTGCTGCATTATTCCTTACATAAGCAGGATCTCCTGCTAAGGATAGCGCAAGGTCCAGCCAGTATACCAAAGCCTTTAAAATTTATAGACGACTTACATCACATGAATGCTCGCTGTGCAAGGCGCAGGGAGTAAAGGCATACCTCAGAACTGATTTGCCCCAGGAGGAACAGAATGCCCATAGGGATCAGGAGGAACATGCACATCCAGGAGGAGGAGGGGAAAAAAAGAAGAATCCCTGGCCACGAAGGCAAGAGGAATAGGGGCAAAGCAGAACAGGGAAGAGAGAGGGAGAGAATACTGCAACAATGAAGACAAGGACATCTACTGTTAAGTAAGATTTTACACATCTGTAGTATGTCCTTCTATATCACTGTTGCAGTACTCCTTACGCAAGGAGGAGTATAAAAGTTGAAGAGGAAACCTGGGAGGAGGAAGGCATTGATGAGTCCTTTAGAAACCCTTGCATGATAGCCCTGGCAAAGCCAGCTATTGCTCTGGAGAGAACATCCAACTTGTAATTTTTAGTGACGGTATGGACAGAAGTCCAAGTAGCAGCCTCGAGGATGAAATTGGTATCCAGTCTTCTGAAAAAGGCACCAGTAGAAGCAACAGGTCTGCTAGAATGAGCCTTTACAGAAGAGGAAATATGCTGACCATGGAAGGAATAACAAGAAGATTTAGAAAATGACAAACCCACAGACCTAGAATGAAAGGAAACAAGTTCAGATTTGTAGTCTTCTCCAAATATCTGAGCTGCCTATTTAAAGCCAAGGTGCAAAAAACCTTCTCATTGGCAGACCATGAAGAAGGAAAAAAGGAGGGTAAATTAATAGCATGATTAAGTGAACTCATTGACCACCTTGGGCATAAAAGAAGGGTTAGTATGACGAGACACATTGTCCCTGTGAAAAATTTAAAAAATTTAAAAAAGAAGGAACAGCCGTAAGAGCCTGAAAGCTCAGATACTCTCTTAGTTGAAATAAGGGCCAAAAGAAGAGCAATGTTGCAAGGAAGTTGAAGCAGTATGGTCAAACGGAGTCTGAGTCAATTTTTCAAGGAGAAAACTGAGGTCCCAGGAAGGCAAACAACGCTTTCTGGGAGGCCTGGTATGAAGGACACCTTTAAGAAATTGTTTGACCTCAAATCTTGAGACTAGAGGAGAAGTCAAGGACAGACAAGCAGAAATAGCTGAGAGGTGAGCTTTAACTGAAGAATACACTAACTCAGCATTGCGCAATTCACACAAATAAGAGAGAAGCACAGGAATCCAAGCTGAAATGGGATCCTGGTTATGAGAAAGACACCAGACAGAAAATCTCTTCTATTTGTACATATTTGATTTCCTGGTACTGGGTTTCCTGGCCTCCTACAGAACCTGAAGCACATCCTCAGAAAAAAGGTGCCTAGAAGGGATCAAAAGCCTATCATCAGTTGAAGAGTGGACAGGTGAAGATGGATGAGAGACTCCTTGCCCTGTGTGAAAAGATCCACCAGGTGAGGTAACTTGTGGTGAATGCCCCTGGCCAAATGAAAAAGAATGGGGAACCAATGTTGTCTGAGCCCAAAGGAAGTCACTATCAAGATTTTGAGTGAGTCATCCTTGATCATGCGCAGGACCCTCGGAATTAGGAGAAGGGGAGGGAAAGTGTAGAGAAGTATCCCTTTCCAAGGAAAAGACAGGGCATCCACCTTCACAGCCAGAGGACTTGGGATTGTGGAGCAGAAGAACAGAAGTGGTCTGTTCAAAGGGGAGGCAAAAAGATCTGCCTGAGGAATACCCCACTGATGGACAATGTCCAGAAACACATCTCTGTGAAGTATCCATTTGTGAACCTGTGTGCTGGACCTGTTCAGAGAGTCTGCTACTATATTCTGCTTTGAAAAAAATCAGGCAGCCCTTAGAGTCACTTGATACTGAACAGCTAGATCCCACATTTAAGCAGCGAGCCTGCAAAGAAGTAGGACTGTTTTCCCCTTGTTTATATGCCACATCACTCTGGTATTGGCTGTGAAAACTTTGAGGGGCCCTGCCAGAAAAAGGGAATGAAAATTTATTTTACATTTGTTGACCATGAGTGTCCAACTGGATGCATATCCATTTTCAGCAGAGGCCCGAGGTGAAAAGCTCCATATATCAATTACAAGCAATTATGAGTATAACAATAGCATTCATATATACATAGACAGTACAAAGCTTTAACATTAGTTACATAGTATAAAAGCATCTTTTATGATTTATGATTTTTATACAGTTAGAATGAGACAGTACGTAAGCAGGAAGTCAAGCAGGTAAGCTACATGTGAGAAAGTTTGTATCTTTTGCAATTTTATACAGATAGTGTTAGTACAAGTTTGGCAGGGCAGGATTGTTGAAGCAGACAAAACAACAGAGTTGAGTGGTGAGGTATCTACAATAACTATAAAAGCAAATGTAAAGAAGGGGAAGAAAAGTCTACAGAAAAACTGAGCTTAGCATGGTTTTAGAGCCACAATATGTATACATAAAATCTGAAGGCCAGTTTTAGAAGTGACACAATGAAGATGAAGAGGCTAGAAATAAAAAGCTGCAGTTACTCTTAGTGGTAAAGTTCAAAAACAGAGATTGGTAGATTTGGGAAGAGGGATGGTATGATCGGCGAGTTTAGCCTGGGGGTAAACATAACCATATCCATGTGTGTTTTAGATGGTCTTTGAGGAGTCTTTTAAATGTAACCTTTGAGTCTGTTGAGGTAATAGCTGAGGGTAGGGTGTTCCAAGTTTTACCTATAAAATTAGGGAAGAGGGAGTCCCCTGTTGTGTTTTTACTCTTGGTAACCTTGATCAGTGTTTTATCACTAGAATGTAGTCACCTGGAGTTAGTTTGTAATGTTAGTACATTGGCCAATGCTGGGGTTTATCTGAAAGTAGTATTAGTTTATGTGCAAAGTAAAGCTGATGGAAGGTTAGGAGATTGGTAAATTCAAGCCAGTCAAGTAGTTTAAGGGAATGGCGGTGGTGTGATTGGTAGGGTGCAATGGTGGCAAATTTGGCAATTTGATTGTAGCAGGTGTTGAGCTTGGCCATTTCTGTTTTGGTTAAGTTGGTGAAAATGGGCGAGGTGTAGAACAGAGTAGAGAAGAGGTGAGTTTGAGCAATAGTTGTCCTGGCAGCTTGGGTTATAAATGGTTTATTTTTATATAGACTGCCCAGTTTTTTGGGGATGTTTTTAATAGTTTGATTTATATGTAGATCGAATCTGAGATTATTATCAACGAGCATGCCTAGTAGTTTAGTATGAGTGTCTGGGGAGATAACAGTCCCATCCCTGAACACAATATTAAATGGGCTGGGTATTGTGGTTGATTTGTTTGGACTAAATAGCAGTAGTTTGGGGTTTTTTTGTATTAGGGTTTTGTTAAGAAACTAGGTTTTGATAGTTTGGAAGACTTTTTGGGTGTTGGTGTGGTGTTGCTGGGGATCTCTGGCTGTACAGACTAGTGTTGAGTCATCAGCATATTGTATGACACTTGCATCTTGATAGATGCTGTGAAGATTACTGGTGAAAATGGAGAATAGGAAGTGTCGTACAATGGACTCCTGTGGTGACAGGTAATAGTGAGGATAGGTTGTTGTCCCATCTAACTGCTTGGTGCCTTCCTTGTAGGTAATTCTGTAACCAGGTTAAGGTATGGGTATTAAGACCCAGGTCAGTAAGGGTTTGAAGTAGTTTAGGATGGTTGACCATATCAAGGGCCTTTGACAGGTCCAAAAATATGGCAGATGTTATAACAGCTAAAAGGATAGCTCCCAACTCTGATGTTGATGTCATCTGACCTCTGATGAGGAAGTCATAGAAGCAGGACCTAGAGAGAACTGAAGGAAGCTCCCCACTCCCTGTCCGAGGCATCCATAAAATGATTTATTGAGATGGGACTGGAGGTTGAAAAATAAGCCATGGATTGAGAAAAAGATTATGAATCCACCACTGAAGCTTGAGTTTGAGACAGGGAAGGACACTTCAACAGATTGGCTTTCACTGACCTGTTGTTCTTGACACAAGGACCAACAATTGACTACTGATGGATAACGTGGTTCTGGTTTGTCTCGACAGAAGTCTCTGAGCAGGTGAACCAAGATGTTTATCACGAGGAATGTTTCTGAGACTCAAGAGATTTAGGAAAACACTGCTGTCTTGTTTTGACTTCTCTAGTAACTGCTTTACACTTTGAACTGCACGTTCTGCCAAACCATTCAACTGAGGATACTCTGGGCTACTCGTGACATGAGTAAAGTCCCACTCTTTGGCAAATCTTTTGAACTGTTGGCTTGTAAACAGAAATAACTTTGTGCGGAGATGCATGCACTGCAAAATGATGTTTCATCTTAGTAAAGACAGTATTGAATGCTACTGGTGTAGGTCAGTCTTGAACCAATTGGAATGAGTCTACTAACACCAAATAATGTTGACCATTCCACTCAAAAATGTCTGTGGCTACTGTCAACCAAGGTAGTTCAGGAATCTGGATCAGCTGAAGTGGTTCTTTTTGTTGATGCATGCAAACAATTGCCAAAAGCTCTTTCTCTATCTGAGCATACTGCATTTCAGCTTGGGTGAGAGTTTTGGATGCATAAGCAACTGGTTGATCCTCTTATAGAATGACTGCGCCAAGACCAAAGTTCGAAGCATCACATGAATGCATAACTGGCTTGTGGATGCCATAGTACCTGAGAGAGTAGGTGGACTGGCAATTCTCTGTTTCAGGACACCAAAGACTCTCTGGTGCTGTTCTAACCAAGACCAAGACACAACCTTACATGTCAGCTCTCTGAGTGGTTCTGATATTTGACACGTCTGAAATGAACTTGCCTAGGTTGTTAACCATGCCAATAAAATTTTGCAGGGCTTCAACATTGTCTGGAGCTGGCATCTTGAGAATGGCTGTTTGCTTAGAAGGGTCTGGTCATAGGCCTGAACTGGTAAATAAATGACATAAGTGACTTCTCATAGCTTAAATCTGCATTTCTGTGGAGTGAGCTTAAGATTCACTTGATGTGTCCTTTCCAGAACTGTTCTGAAGTTTCTGTCATGCTCTGCTTCACCATTACCTCCTACTAGTATGTCTACTATTATAGCACAAGGATATCCAGAAAAAAATTTGGTCAACTGCACAATGAAAGACTTCACTTGCTAAATTTATCCCAAAAGCCATTCTCAAAAATCTGTCCCCTACAGAGTACTGAAAGTAGTGAGCAACGAAGATTTCTCGTCAAGCAAAATTTGCCAAAATGAACAATTTGCATCTAAGACAGAAAAAACAGTGGCACTGGCAACAGAGCTGCAACTACTTTGACTGTGCACCTTGGATGACAAGGTCTTTTCAGTGCTTTGTTCAAATCTTGTGAGTCAATACAAATTCTGATGTCGCCTGAGCTTTTCTTATGAGCTAACATCATGAAAGATACCTGCTCAGTCAGATCTATGACTGCACAAATCACACCTTGTTGCACCATTTTGTCTAGTCCAGCTTTGACTCTAGTCTGCATAGCTACTTGAACATTTCTGGCTGACCTGACAACTGAACTGACATTTTGGTCTAACATCATGGACTTCACAACTGGAAGCTTGCCTAGTTTGTCTTGGAAAAGATCAGCACAGGTAGAAAAAATACACTGGGTGAAATTAGTGTAGTGGTCTTTTCAGCTAACATGGTGAACTTCCTTGCTAAATGAAAGTAGTCCCATTTTCAAAGCATCTCTGAGGCCTAATAATGACTGGACGTGCCTTTTGACCACATAAAATAATAAGTTGTAACATCTCCCAGCAGAGTAACATGAAAGCATTACTGAGCCTTCCATTTCAATTTCTTCACCAGCATAAGTAAAAAGCGTCACACATACTGTCAAATCAAGCCTTTCACCAGCACATACTCTAACAAATGTTTCTGCATACATAACATTACACTTTGAGCCAGTATCAACTTTGAGCTCTATGGGTTTGCCATTTATCCGAACACAAAGTACTCAATTCTTGGCCCATAAATCAACTGCACTGACTGTTTCACTAAGCACTGACACACCATCAAAATAAAAAGAATGAGACTCTTGGTCATGGCTTTCTAATGATCAACTCATTTCTTAAAATGTTCCCTTTTAGTGAAAGAATGTGTGGCTTTTGATTTAAAACATCTTTTGAAATTACTGCATTTGTGGCATTGTTGACCAAAAGCTAAACATTTCTCTCCTTTAGATTCATGGTTACTACCAGATTTACGACAGTTAACAATTAAATTAGGTTGAGGCCCATGTTTTGAGTTTGCTGACTCAATCTTATGCTTCACTGAGGTTGTGCAAATCTAGAATTTTCCAAGAAAGCTCTGGAGTTTACCTGTGAGTGTTGCAGGGGCTACAGTAAATGCCAGGTGCCTGGGCCTGTTTCTTTCAACTATGTGCTGCATACTATCAACGTGAGGCTTAGAAGTGACTGGAAACATGCCTTTCTCATTTGTAAGCATATTAGTGTGCTTTTCTGTCAGCTGATATATCTGACAAGTCTCAATGGCCTTATTCAAAGTTAAATCACTGCCACAAGGCAAAATCTTTCTCACAGCATCATCTTTAATACCACACACAAGCCTGTCCATTATCAACTCATCCCTTAAATCACCAAATCTGCACGTTTTAGATTTATTTCTCAAGTCAGTTATACATGTTGCAAAGGCTTCACGTGACTTTTGATCCCTTGTGTAAAATAAGTGGCTCTCCATTGTAATGTTTGTTTGGGGGGGTTACACATTTCTCTAAATTTACGTTTTAAACACTCAGAGTCCTCCCTTGACTCAGCTGGTACAACAATATGATGGTTCTCCCCTCTCCTGTAAAGATAGCAGATGCATACACAAATGAACATTCCCTTTCAATGGCTTCTGACCCAACTAAATTAGCCTTTGTACAGTCAATCTTTATCAGAAAATGCAGCCCGTATAAAATATTGTACTCTTGCTGAAACACTCTCCAGTTCTCTGCAATATTATCATCAAACACTAGTGGACCAAGTTTTTAAAAGTCTTCAGCCATGCCAACAAATATGCCCAAACACACTGAAAACATGGCCTTTGTAATTATGTATGAACTAACTGCCTCTCTGCAGCTTGCAGTAACACACAAATGCACAATAAACTCTTCGAAACACTGTAGTATGCAAAATATGCTCTGAAATGGCTGTATTCAGAATATCTTTACTGTAACACTGCACAAACATGAGAAAACTTCATACACATTTGATAAATTGGATACCTCGGTAAATACGAAAATGTATGCTTTGCGAAAAATGCGCTCATTTCTCTTTGTTTTATGCAATTCAGACTATTTCATTTTCCATAGTAATTTAAATATTTCTACCAATATTGGACATTTGACTTATTTTAACATCGTTTAGAGCGTTCTGCATGCTTTGTTTCATATTTTCCGAATAAGAAATAGTTTGAGCAAGTTTTAACATGAGAAATTCATTTCTGAATTGGTTTGTGCATCATACTCACAGCAAAGGACAGTCTTTGCCTGCATACACTTACAACTGTAGCTGAATGCTTCTCGAAGTCAAAATAGAGAAACTGGAGTTATTTCTGCCACTAGATATCCCGCATCTCACACCATGTTGCTCATCCCCTTGTACACTGAGAACAAGCAGGCAGGGTAGATGCTTTATTACATAGAACACATCAGGACTGACAACAGCATCAGTAAATATAAAGAACTTGACAGACAGAGCTTACACACATGCATACTTATATCTCAACAGCTTACTACAAAATGGTAGTCAGGCTTGCACATGTACTCAGTAGTTATACATTTGTGCAAGCCCTTGAATAGCTTTTTAAAGAGAAATACACACATTGTTCTACACTCTTGATCCTGCAACCAAGAAAAACATGATCCTGAGAAGGAAACAGTACTGATTTTTGAATGTTTATAGTGAATCCCAAGCTTTGTAATATGCACACAGTAAGCTGGATGTCCCGAAGCAGAAAGTACAGTTGTGTACACTTACCATAAATGTAGATGTTCGAGTGTATTCACTGTTGCAGTCATTACATTTTGGTTATCTGCTTGCAGGTAGCCCTCAGTCGGCCTGATTAGCAAAGTCTTGGGTCCTGCGTCTGTTGCTGTCTCATCTTCCATGACATCAAGTAGTCAGGGGTATAAAGCATGCAGCCAACGCCATTACATCAGTTTTTCTTACCCCAGATGTCAGGTGTCCCCATAATGGGAAACAAATATATACAATGTTACACCTCCAACAAAAAGCAAATACACCAGAAAGCTTAACTATAGTAAACAAGAAGACAGGTACAGTCAATAGAAGTCAGGGGGCTGGAGGGAGGGTAACCAGGACTGCAACAGTGAATACACTTGAACATCTAAATTTATGGTAAGTGTACACAACTGTACTATGTTCTTTGTGTTTCACTGTTGCAGTCATTATATTTGGGTAGATTCCCAAAGCTAAGTAAGGGAGGAGGCAATTAGAGAGCATCAGGACCAGCTATTAGGCCCTGCAAGACTGCAGTGGAAAACCAGCTCTGGATTTAGAAAAAATTGGCAAGTGGTAATGCTTGGTGAAGGTATGTACAGAACTCCAGGTAGCAGCTTCTAGGATGTCCCTGGTAGGAACACCTCTGAGAAAGGCTGTAGAAGTAGATGCAGCCCTGGTAGAATTGGGTCTAATCCCCTGTGGGGTAGGTTTTCCATGGTGCTTATAGCAGAAATGAATGCAATGGCCTATCCGCTTAGAAATGGTTTGCTTTGAAATGGCCTTCCTCTCTGCCCTGTAGCAAAGGCAACTAGCAGCTGATCAGATTTCCTGAGAGGCTTAGTCCTGTCCAAGTAAAATCTAAGTTGTATGTGCACAACCAAGGAGTGCAGAATTAGTTCCCCTTTGTTCTGTGGATTACAAAAGAAAGTTGGCAAATGAATGGACTGATTAAGGGCCACAATGGATACCACCTTGGGCATAAAGGAAAGATTGGTCCTGAGGGACACCCTGTCCGCATGGAAGATGATGAAAGGCTCCACTGCCATGAGGGCCTGTAATTCAGACATCCTTCTTGCTGAAATGATGGTTAGAAGGAAGGCTGTTTATCAAGAAAGAAATTTCAACTCTGCAGTAGCAGCTGGCTCAAAAGGAGGTAGAGTGAGCTTTTCTTAAGGTCCCAGGCTGGAGTATGGGCTCTCCTGGGTGGTCTTAAATTTTTGGCCCCTCTGAGGAATTGTTTCAGCAGGGGGTGGGAAACGAGGGGTGGCTCAGTATTATAATGTGCTGAAATGGCAGAGGCATGAATTTTAACAGAAGAGAAGGAAAGGTCCTTGTGAAGCATCTCTGTTAAGTACTGAAGAATATGCAGTAAAACTGGGCACTGTTGTGCCCATCCCCGGAGGCTGGCTCCAGAAATAGAAACGTTTCCACTTTTCAGCATAGGATTTTCTAGTACAATGCCTCCTTGCCTCCAGGATGACATCCAGCACTTGCTTGCTGAGGGATGGTATAGGAGAACTCAGGTAATTAGCCAGGCTGCCAGGTTCAGGGTTTGAAGCTGGGGGTGCAGAATCTAGCCCTCCTGCTGGGACAGTAGGGAAGGGGGTCTGACGCAGGTGCCATGGGTCCAGTAGTCACATACTGCGCAAGAGGGCGTACCAGTGTTGGTGCGGCCCAGTTTGGTGCAATTAGTATTATCCTTGGTCTGTCCTGTCTGATCTTTAGTAGAACTTTCGAAAGGAGAAGCAGAGGGGGAAAGGCATAAACTTGAGAGGCTTTCCCAGGTGAAGGACAGGGCATCCACTTTCCAAGCTTGTCTGTGGGGAGTCCTTGTGTAGAATTTGTCCAACTGGTAGTTCTGAGGGGAGACAAACGGGTCTATCTCTGGGCTCCCCCATTTGTCTCTCAAGATGTTGAATATCTTTGGTTCCAGTTTCCATTCGTGTGGGTCCATGAGATTTCTGCTTAGGTCGTCTGCCAGTGTATTTAGCTTGCCTGGCAGGAATTGAGCTTGTAGGTGCACTTGGTAGCTCAAGGCTGTGTTCCACAGAGCCATGGCTAGTCTGCAGAGTGGGTATGAGTGGGTTCTCCCCTGCTTGTTTATGTACCACATAACAGTGGTGTTGTCCGTCTTTACCAATAACTGTCCTGGAAGAATGTGGTCCTTGAAGGCTGTCAGAGAATTCTATACAGCTAACATTTCTTTTTGATTGATATGCAGGTGCATTTGACTCGGGTTCCATTTGCCCTGAATGCACTGCCCTGCCAAGTGAGCCCCCATGCATAGTCTGAGGCATCTGTTGTTAGGGTTTGGGTGGCAGGGGGTAGAGTGAATGGCAGTTCCTTGTTGTGGTGGTAGGCCTCTACCCACCAAGGGAACTCTGTCATTATACAAGGAATGATAGGAATCATTGATTTCCAGGTCCTGAGAATGCTGATACCATAAGCTTTTTAGATATCATTGTAGTTTCCTCATATGTAGTCTTGCATATGGAATTAGTAGAATGCAGGAGGCAATGAATCCCAGGGCTTGCAGTATTTTCCTTGCTGATAGCTGGGTCTTTGTGGCCAGTAGTTTGAAGTAGGCTGTCAAATAAACTTGTTTCTCTGGAGTGAGGTAGGCCATCTGGGAAGTTGTATTCAAGCTTGCTCTCAGGAACACAATTTGTTGGCAGGGTACTAGGTGTGATTTATTTTCATTTATGGTGTACCCCAGAGAGGTTAGCAGTTTCTTTACAAATGCCAGATGATTTAATAGTATGCCCTGGCTTTCTGCCGGAATTAGACAATCGTCCATGTATGGGTATATTTGAATATCGCTTTGCCTGCAGAATGCAATGTCTGGAGCTAGGCACTTTTTGAATACCCTGGGCACAGTAGATAAGCCAAAGGGCAGTGCAGAGAACTGATAGTGCATGTAGCCTGCTCTGAAGCGTAGGTATTTTCTGCAAGATTCCCTTATTGGGATGTGCAGGTAAGCTTCCTTTAAATCCAATGTTGCCAACTAGGCATTTTTGCCTAGCATGGAAAGCAGCTGATGAAACGTTAGCATTCTGAATTTTGGGATTACCAAAAAGGTGTTTAGGATAGACAGGTCCAGAATAGGACGCCAGGAGTTGTCTTTTCTGGGTACCAGGAAAAGTCTTGAGTAAAAATCTCATCCCCATTCCTCTTCTGGGACAGGATGAATAGCCCTGACACTTAGAAGAGAGAGAACCTGCTGTTGAGCCTCTGCCCACTGATTTGGGGGTAGGTCTGGCCAACAGTTTGGGGTTGGTAAGGTGTGGAAGTGGAATCTGTATCCTTGGGAAACTATATTTAAAACTCATTTGTCTTGGGTAATGAGTTCCCAGTTTTTCGCAAGCAGGGCGATCTTTCCCCCTAAAGGACCAGTCAGTTGAGCAGGGCTTGGAAGATTTAAGGTTAAGTCACTGTGACAGTTTACCATAGGGGGAGTCTTACTACTTCCAGCTTTGGCCCCCCACTGCTTAGGGTTGTGAGTACCTTGAGACTGAAGCATAGGTGGTCTGCTGGTCCTGGGTTTGGACTGAGAAGGCTTGGAAGAAACAGGAAAGGACCAGTTCTTAGAAGGCCAATGCCTACTAAATCTGGGAGGTTGTACTTGCAGGAAATCTTTAACAGTTTGCATAGATTTAGCTTTTTCCTCCATCTTTTTAAGTACTTCTTCTGCTTTGTTGCCAAGCAGGCGGTCTTGGTTTAAGGGTGCATCCAGTAATTTAGCTTTAACATGATCTGGCAAAGTTTGCTCCTTAAGCCAAACATGCCTTCTATGTACAGACCCAGTGACAGCAGCCCTGCAAGATGCCTCTAAGGAGTCAAAACCACATTGCAAAGTATGTTTACCAACTTGTTCAGCAGAATGCATTAAATCCTATAATTCTTTATTCTCAGCACAGTCAGGAATCAACATTTTCTGTTTAAGCAATTCAATAATATGCTGCTGATACTTTAACATATGAAACTGGCAGTTTAAGGCCCTAATGGCCAAAGTAGCAGAAGTGAATACCTTCTTACCCCATTTGTCCAGGGCCCTGGAATCTCTAACAGAAGGGGTAGGGTTTTTGGCAGTAGTAGCCTTAATACCTTTAGGTCCCTGTGAAATGGTCTTTGGATCCGCAGTAGGATTCTTAAAGAGGAACTTGTGAGAGTCGGGTACTCTGTAATACTTGTCAAGTTTCCTGGGAGCCGGAGGGAAAGTGTCAGGGGCCAGGCTAGATTCCAAGAAGGCATCATCTATAATGTCCAGTACAGGAGGGATAGCTAAAGGCCTGTGTTGAGGTAGGACTAAGAATTCCCTAAGCCTCTTTTTGGAGTCAGAGTAATCCTGGTTTTCCCAGCGGAAATGCACCCTAAGAGTATGCAAAGCTTCACCAAAAGAGAAATCTTCTGGAGGGGAAGCAGAGGGAATGGCGTCCTCTGCATCAGAATCCTCATAGGCAGGATAAGGGCAAATCCTGGTCATCAGAAGAAACAGAAATTTCAGAATCCTGATCAGAAGAATCAGAAGGAAAATCAGTTCTGGGTCTCTTACAGGGAGAAGGCTGGCTTCCCCTGATTAGAGTAATAAGGTCTTCAGCCATTCTTATCATTTGTTTTTTAGGCATAGGGGCCTGACCATGCAGCCTAGGCGTCAGTTTTCTAGGCGTGGATCGAGTTTTAGACCTTGAAGAAGAAGATGGCGATGGTTTGATATGCAAGTCAGTAGGCCTGAATACACCCTCAGAAGCAGGTTCCTGCACAGCGGTTCCGGACCCATCCAAGGTAGAGACATCCGCAGGTTCCATAGTCGAAGAAGCATCTCGCGGCATACCTGATTTCGAATGGGTCTCAGTAGAAGCCTGCGAATCTGAAGTAGCAGTATCAGGGGCTGTGAAAGTGCCTCACTGAGTACCGGTGAACTGGTGACTAGCTTAACAGAAGCGCCGTCTGCAGCTTTGGACCTATGCGGTCTGTCTCTGTCTTTAAGTTTTTTTGGAATGTCAGTAGTCGGATGCCTTACCGAAGCCATTTCAGGATAAATGAACCAAGTACCGAAATAGTTTGATGCGAAAATAAACCGATGACGAATAGCTCGAGGATTGAATAAGGCACAAAACTGACAGAGAGGGACATCGTGGTCTGGGCCTAAGCAAGGAATACAGTACGAATGAAAATGTTTATGAGGTATTTGCTTTCCACAAGTAATACAATTGTTAACTTTTACTGACATCGGTTTAGAGCAAGAAAAAGGATCCCCAACGGGGTACTTAGCTTTTTTGAAGACTTCGGTTCTGAAACTCAAACAAAAATTTCAGGAGTCGGATGACCAGTACTCGCAAACTGCTTCTGCTTCGGGCACCGCAAAGCAAGAAAGACTGATGTAATGGCATCAGCTGCATGTTTTATACCCCTGACTACCTGACGTCATGGAAGATGAGACAGCAACCAATGGAGGACCCAAGACTTTGATAATCAGGCCGACTGAGGGCTACCTGCAAGCAAACAACCCAAATGTAATGACTGCAACAGTGAAACACAAAGAACATCCTCTGAGGAAAAAGCCTGAATGAGAAGGTCACCTAGACAAGGAAAGATATGAACCCCTCTCATCTCGCAAAATGCAATGACAGAAGTGAGGCATTTGGTGAATACCTTTGAGGTAGTAGACAAGCCAAAGGGCAAAGCAGCAAACTGAAAATGTAATGAAGAAACAGAGAAACGCAAAAACTTCCTGAAAAGGGGATGGAGATGGATGTGAAGGTAGGCATCCTTGAGGTCTAGAGATACCAGGAAGGCATGGGGAAGAAGAGGGAAAAAGGTTTGAAGGGACAACATTCGAAAGGTGGGGACGTTTAAAAAGCTGTTAAGCTGAAAAATGTCCAGAACTGATCCGCAGGTGCCTTCCTTCCTGGGAACCAGGAATATCCTGGAATAAAAACCCTAGGTGGGGGGCACAGCTTTAATGGTGCCCTGGGCAAGAAGAGCCTGAAGCACTTCTGGAAAGAAAAGCTCTCCCTGAGGAGGCTGTGATATGTCCAGAAAGGGAGGAAGGGAATTCCACACCATGAAATACCCCTGGTGGATAATGGACAAAACCCAAAAGTTTTGGGTGACCCTTAACCAGTTGAGAAAGGACAGGGAAAGATAAATGGACAAGGGAACCTGACTGAGGGAAAAGGGAAGCAAACTGTCTGATGGAACCTGGTTTCTGTAAAGGAGGATTCTGGGAAATAGGAGCCTTGGTAGATTTAGCTCAAAATACACACCTGGAACTCTTTTTATCTTTGGATGGAGGGTGAGACTGCCTACAAATGAAAGCAGATTTGGATGGATAGCTCCTCTGAAACGCAGGGATAGGAGAAACAAAATATGTTTCAATTCTTCTAAGGCCTTGCTCTTGTCCTTGAGGGACTTAAAAAGTTCGGCAGCAGCACAGCCAAAAAGGTTATCATCATCAAGAGAAGCAGCCAACAACTGAGCTTTAATGTCATCAGGTAAAGGCTGAAGACAAAGTCAAGAGTAATGTCTCAGAACAGAACCAAATGCAGCAGCCCTAGGAGAGGCATCCATTGCATCATAACTACACTTAATGGAGTGACGAGCCACTTGAGAGGTAGAACCCAACAAAGAAAGGGCCAGAACCTTCACTTCATAATCAGGAAAGTCAAAAATGAACTGAGAAGCCTGAGAAAGAAGGGCTACAATATACCAAGTTATACGAGTCTGGTAATTGATAGCCCTAAAAGCAAGGGTGGCAGTAGTATAAAACTTTTTGCCCAGATGTTCCATGGCTCTACTATCTTTGTTTGAAGGAAGCAGTTTAGTATAAGGCAAAAGCTGAAAAGGTTTGTCAGAAGAGAAGCAGACACCTCTGAAAAATCATCAGAAGGACATTTATACAGAAATTTATAATCATCAGGCACCTTGTTAAATTTGTCAGTTTTCATACAGCCTGGAGAATGACAATCAGGGGCAACAGATTATGCTAAAAGGTGTCCAGAAGGGCAGCCAGAACTGGAGGAACAGCAGAGCGTTTGGTAGACTCCACCTGGAGGTGTTCATAGTACCTCTTCTGAGTATCAGAAACCTGAGAACAATTCCACTTGAAAATACTCCATCGTGCATAAAATAGGAGCTGTTGCATCTGACGCAGAAATGCTAAGACACTGGTATTCAGGCCGACTGAGGGCTACCTGCAGGCAGATAACACAAGTGTGATGACTGCAACAGTGAAACACGAAGAACATCATGTGTTTCAAAAACCTCCAAGACATGCGATAATCTGGAACCATGTATGCCTCGAACTGGGTTGCAGCAGAGGAATTCAAAGCAACAATTAGACTCCAGGCTTTCACCAGCCTCAAAAGAGATGTCCTGCGAAGGGGCTGATGCTGGACAGCAGGCGAATCATACCACATTTTTTTTGTCTTTTCTTTTGCCTGCAGCTGACCCTTGGGACAGAAAGCCTTGCCACAGCACCTTACGCCAAGAACTTCAGATGATGTTTTTCTAGGTAAATAGACGAGGAGAGTCAACTACGTAGGGTCCTAGGGACAAACACTTGGCAAATACAGCACTAAGTATGGTCATGAAAAACACCCAAACAGAACAGACACTGTTCATGATGATTGTTATGGGGAATCTGCCTCCCACACTGACATTTTCCCTTTCTGGATGACATGTAAAGTTACAATAACAAAAATAAATGAGTAGGTAAGAAAAGAACCCCAATGGGGCACACATCTGAAAACGACATGGTAACCAGCATAGAAGAGGAATGTTCAAACCAAAGTTCAATGACTGCGTTTGGACTGGCGACAGAGAAGTTCTGAGGTATGTATGCCCATAAGCCACCTTAATGTCATATGCCTTACAGGAAGAGCATATGTACAATGTACAATGCCTATAAATTGTAAAGGCCTTGGTATACTGGCCAGATGTTGGGCTAACCTTGGCGAGAGATCAGTCTTAAGTAAGGAATACTGCAAAAGTAATATGGAAGGACATCTAAGCCAATACAGGAATGGAGAAAGGAAATTTTGCCAATAGGGATTATTGCAAGAGGGGCTGGAATTTATTGGGGAAACCTGGCAAAAGAACAAAGACACTGAGAGCAAATAACTCAAACACGAAAGGTAACAGAGTGGGATGAGGCCAAGAAGACATCTGGATTGCACAAAAAAGGATAGGGGAATTTTAACTGAAAGACCTGCTCTGTTAAGAGGTTTTAGTTGAATCTAGAACAGAAGCAACTGTTACAAAATAATTAGTAGGGCATATAAAATAATCTACAATAACTACAAGAATCAATCAGAGGTGACTGGGAAGAAAGACGGAAAAAGATAATTCATGCTAATGCAAAACCTATTATTCTATCAACTTTCTAAGTGTAAGAGCAATATTTAAAATATGTCCCTATCTGTCCCCCCATCATTTTAGGCTTTGTCCAGATTTTTTGCCTAAGAGGTTGAGAGGTATGAGTATTCCATCAGAAATATGGGTGTACAAATGTCTAAGTAAGGAAATGATTATTTTGAGCTGGCACACACAATCTGAATTGCCTAGACATATTAAGGCCTTACTAAGTTTAATTCTGTTAGCTGCCAAAAAGCAATTACTAGAAAATGAAAATCAAAATCTACACCAACTTTATTTGAAGTACTGAATGTTATAAAATAGATAAAAGAACCTGAAGAGGGCTCTTTGGAAAAGGAGAGGAGCAAATTATACAGAAGTAAATGGAAATTGTTGAAACAATACATACATAATAATTTTCAGGAGGAGGAGTGAGGTTTATGAGTAGGCAAGAATTCACCATTTTTTGTAATGTTGGACTGATGAGGACAGCAAAGAAAATATATGTGATGTACATTGACTTTAAATGTTAGAATGTTTTTTTTTTTCTGTCAATGTATGTTTGCCTATGTCTTAGTGATTTTTTTAAATAAAGGTGTGTAAAAATAGACAAATTCACTGGCTCTCTTCTGAGTTTCTATTTTCACACCGGAAGAGCTGAAATTAAGCTGTTACTCAGTGTGCAGACATCTTGGAAGTCTCAACTCAGGAGTATCTTAACCCTCTACAGAGATCTGTGCACTCTTCCTTTTAAAAGAGGTCTTTGACACCACAGGAATTTCCAAACTAAGCTGTTCATTTTTTTAACCCATTCCCTACCGCTGTCAATCACCTCCGCCATTAACTGAAACCGGGTTAGCTGGGCTGTAGTCAGGGCTTTTTCCCTCTGCACTCCCAGAGGGGCTTCAAACACTAGAATTTTATCTGGTTTTCTGGAGACTTGACTCACTCACTGCAAGACTACATCAATGAGCTCATCAGCAGGTGTGACCACCTAGGAAGGAGATGAGCCACACCAAAAATCTTCAAGGAGTACAGACTCCTCTTTGGAGGAGCTTTGCAGGATCAGCCCCCTCTTTGTTTTATCAATTTGAGGAACTCTTAAGGAGGCATTTTCCAGGAGTTACCTTGGGGACCCCTCCCCTCCTTGAAGTTGGTATTTTCAGTGAGCGACTCCTGAGAGGCGTCTACATGTCTCATTTTGCAAGACTGTTTCCTCTAGCTTTCTTCAATGAGAGGCTCTGCAGAAGGTTTGGAATCGGAATGGGAACTTGTCAAGCAAGAATCCTCAAGGCTAATTGAGGTTGGCTGTTCCTGTCACACAGGATGTGTGGAAGGCACTACAGGATCCAAAGAAGTTGGGAGAGTGCCAAACCTCTTTGCTAGCGCTGGGCAGGACCCTTTCAAAGGTTTCAAACACCAAAGCAAAGATCAGTAAAGAAGAAGACCTCCTAGGATCCTAAGGAAGGAATGTTTCTGGCCTACCTCAGAGCTGGACAATCTAAGGTCGAAGTACCTAAGGGCAGAGACAGCACCAATAATCTTGGAGTGAGACTCAACCGCAGTACCTTGGGCCTTATCGCTCAGCTCACAGACCCTTTGCAATCTGACTAATAAAGTTGAAAGGGTTAAGGGAAACTGCCAGAGTCAAAGCTGAACATGCCTTCGGCTCCAAGATACTCTCATGGGCATCACTTGGAACTACAGACACTGGATTCAAAAGATGGAAAAGAAAAGAAGTGGTCAATAACGGTACTGTTTGGCCCAAACCTGAACACTCCAGAGGGGGCTGTACTGGGATGACCTTCATATCTGAATTTGTATCCAGAGAAATTTCATCACCCTATTGATGTCAGCTTTGGAAAGGCTCCATGATGATCAAAACGACTTGTATGAAGACAGCACAGATCGTGGTTTGGGGGAATGCTGGATTGGTCTTTCCTAACGTATAGGAGAAAACAACCAAGCACTGGCTAGGTCCAAGGAAAAATATCATGTCAAATATGGAGTTTGGATCTGAATTTGCTCATGTCCTGACACCAGATCCAAAAGTCTAGGGATTTTTGGAGCCATGCCTGATGGAGGTGTCAGATTCCAGGTATCTCTTCCTAGACCTTTCCTTTTGTTTCTCTTTTTCCTCCTCCTCCCCTTTTCTTATCTTTGTCTTTTAGAAGGTTTACCTTTGTCTGGCTTCTTGCCAGAGAGAGAAGGCAATGTGGTAGACAAAGAGGTCAAGTCTCATTCTTGGGCAGGGAGGAGACCTTTAAGAACCAACTTATTCCTTCAGTCATTAAGAGCCCTGGCTCCAAATGATGCACATGACTCTCACTATGTTCAAGGGCTCAGCATCCAGATAATAAACACAAATCATGAAGATCATTGGGGGGAGGGTGAATAATGTGCCTGCAGGCACTACACACATTAAAGACAGCCCTTGTTGGAAATCCTAGAAAAAATATACAATAGTACACGACTGTTAAAGTACCTTAGCAGACATTTTCTAAGTACTATATAAAGGCAAAGACACAAAGCAGCAAAAATAGAACACTACTAACTTTCAGAAAATGTGTGAGTATATTTGTATATATGCACATACACACACACACATATATATATATATATATATATATATATACATATATATTTACACACACACACACACACACACACACACACACACACACACACACACACACACACACACACATACACGTGATACACATATACAGATGAACAGTGATAGAAAGGGCATGGCTTTTTGTGTTAGAAGTAAGGAAGAAAGGGTGGGAAGAAAATTTTCAAAGCTTTCGTAAATGGAAAAAGTTATTAAAGTACCTAAAAGCAGGTACAGAACACTAAAGAAAGTGTCCAAATAGAGATATTCTACACAAATATAAGGCAAGAGTTAAGAAAATAACTACTTATCTGACTATGAGCACTGAGCCCTCACAGATATCATCGTGACCTGACAGGTAGCACATGAGATCTAGTGTATTGCGGGCACAGGAGGAAATTACATAGGGGAGAAACCTGAACCCTGTTTCCAAGCGCTTGAAAAAGGCACATAGGTCAGATGTGATAACCCATACATTCAGTCAGATAGAAAGGACATCGTGCCCGGCAATACAGATAATTATATCTCAAGATATGCAAATTACAGAACAAAACAGCAAAGACAGTTTTTTCAACACTTAAAATTTCACCTTATGCATGCAATAATTTGTAAATTACTTAGTTTCTGAAGTAGAAGGACAAAACACAAATGAAACTTGTAAAAAATAAATGCCTATGGGGACAAAATGTTGACAATGCTGTAGTGACACCTATGAGGAGATATCAGTGAATGAACTGAATATTGCTTACCACAATATTGATATTATATTAAATAATTTATTACTTGATAACCAGATTACTATCACCGAATCCCAGTTCCTCACACAGCAAAGTCCTCGTACACCAACTATTTTTGGGATACCCAAGATGCATAAATGCATCAATGACCCCCCCCCCCAATCAGACCGATTGTTGATGCTAAGGCATCTAAAACTTACATTGGCTAAATTTATTGATTATAACCTAAAAGCAACTTTAGACCTTTTTCCACACATACTCAAGGACTCTTGGGATTGTCTAAAGAAAATACACAAGGAATACTATTCAGATCACTTAATTTTGGTTACAGTCAATGTCAAAGATTTATTTACAGTAATCCCCCATTGAATAACCACCACAATGTTTTATGATTTTTTTATGTACCAATACTAAGCACAGTCATTCAAGAATTTTGATTCTCAGGACTCTAATGGAACTTTAGGCAGAAAATGGGTGTAGCAATGGGGGGGGGGCTTGTGCCCCCCTATTTGCCAATATTGTTTTGGCTCAATGGAAGACTACTATTGTCTTTAAATCAGAACTGTTTAAATACTGTAGGTTCTATAGGTACTTCCTGGATGATATATTAATATTTTGGGAAGGCTCTGAGGAACAGGTGAATTCTTTACTTTTTTAAACACAAGTACACAGTTCCTACAATTTACCATGACTACTAGTAGTGACATGATCAACTTTTTGGACATTACCATTTGCAAGGATAGAGAATGAGACTTTTACCTTGGGGTTATACAGAAAGCCAACCTATTCTAATGCTCTATTGCATTTCGACAGCTGCCATCCTAGGCATCAAAAAGGATCTCTAGACAAGGGGCAGGCTTGTCAGATTAACTAGAATGGTCAGTGATGACAGGGTGTTCCTAAATGAGATGGAAATCTTAAAAAGTATGTTATTAAACAGAGGATACCCTAATCATTTCATAGAACCTGTACTAGTTGAATGATAAAAAAGAGACAAAACAGGCATTTCTATCCACTATTGAGTGCAGCACTTGTGGAAATGAGAACAGCAGCAGTGATAAGTGAAAACACTGGGAATGTGGTTAAACATTTTACTAATGCCATGATATTATCATATAACCCCTGTTTTGAAAGTATTAGAGAGTGGTTATGAACAATTGGATAATTTTCAGTAGTAATTAAGAAAATCTTAAAGTAGGAGAGAAACCTTTGATAATATACAAAAAAGATATGAGCATAAAAAACCTGTTGGAAAGATGGGGTGTTGTTAAAACAGAAGGGCACATGACAAAATGTGGACATTGTGCCCAATGCCCCTATATTTTGGAAAACAACACTGTTTACATCAAAGGGTATGGTAAAGCGACTTTACAACAGCATCTTAATTGTTTAAACAGGAGCTTGGTTTATGTTGCTATTTGCCAACAATTATTATATAGGGAAGACCATTAACTCCTTTAATAAATGCATTTACCAACACCTATATGACTTACGAAAAGGTAACATGAATAATGCCTTAACAAAACATATCCATGAATTTCCCAACCACCACTTTAAATTCAGTGCATTGGAACAAGTAGTGAACCAGGAGAGGAGGAGACCCACTCCACTGTTCCTTGAATACAAGGAGCTAGTGTGGCAAATGAGATGTGATGCCACACATCTACCTGGACCCAATGATATGGCCTCCATTTCTAGCTTACTAAAATTAAAGGCAGATTTTCATATCTGCAGACATTCTCAAACAAGTGGTATTTAACAGGGCTTGTGTAAATGAACAGGCTATGGCCAAACTTGCATATTGCACTTTATTTATTTTATGTTGCACAAACATTCCTGATTGTATTGAAGGTACTGTGGTGTTGTTGTGGATTTTATCTTAATTCATCAGAATGTAAAGCTTATAAGAAATGCATTATTCAGGGATCATGTGACTGATTTTGTATAAAAGGAAGTGATGTTTTTTGTACAAAAGGAAGTGATGTTTTATGTTCAGTTAATCTGAAGAAGTCAGATGGTTTTAGACGAAGAAAGCGCTCATATTAAAGTGTAGTTTGTTCTTGTGAGCTGGTCTTCGTGCTTTATTATTTTTTTATTAATTTCTGAAGTATTAAGTATAAATGGAAGTATTGCTCCTTTTCATGATTAACAAACAACTTGCAATATATCCCGTATAGTGGGATACAAATGGACATTGTCAACAAAATTTCCCATCTCCCACCATATCCCTCAACAGCATGTAAGTCTCAGTTATGAGCACAGTTATAAAAATATAAAATAGTAAGTGACAAACAGTGATTAATTTCTCCACAGCAGGACATCCCAGATTAACAATCTCATTATGATTTTGTTAATTCCTTGCCCATTCCGATACTGCCTATTATTAGCTGTTAAATCATTTAAACAATCCAGACCCAAAAAAGATTTGTATGCCAGAAGGGGCTATGAGTGTTAAATGGAAGCAAACAAAAAAAGGTGCTACAGACCTGCATGAATTATGTAGCTTAAGAAAATTTGGGGAGAAAAAAATCAGCTTTCAGCAGGGATCATTATTTATAGGTGGGGACCAAAACTTGATTTCCAATAGTGAAGATGTATGGGGGACCTAGAAGGGAAATATAATAAAACGGTAGATTTCTGAAGAAATTCATGAAATGTTTGGTACGAAAGATGTAAGTTCAGTAACAGGAAATAAGATTTTACATATTATTCTCCAAGGTACAATAACTGGGTTGGACGGGTAGAAAAAGAAGTTATGTACTCACCATAATGTTCCATCTGTGTTATCCATTTTCATTCTACCTCAACAACTGGGTTGAGATCCAACACAGATGGTTTTTATAGCTTGTGGCCACTGGAACTCTCAAGCTCCTCCCTTACCCATAATGCTAAGTCCCCTAACATACCTCATATCTTGTTTACTGGCTTATATTTTCAGATGAAAAATGTTTTATACATTGACAAAAGGAACCAACACCTGCAGCTCACCCAAAGAAACATTGGTCCTTTATAACCTTCTCTTTATTCCAGAAGTTAATAGCCAAAAAGGTAGGGGGGTTGGTCGGAAGGGAGTTGAGGAAGAATGAAAATAGACAACACAGATGGAACACTTTGGTGACTACACAACTTCTTTACTTGAGGATGTCAATTTTCAATCATTCCTCAACAATTAGGACAGAATACCAAGCTACCTGAATTCCTGGGTGGACTCTAAGGAAGGATATTTCTAAGTACTACTGAGCCAAAGGCTGCTCTTCCCCTCAAGACCAGATCCAATGTATAATGAGCAATAAAGATATGAGGATTAGCCCAGGTTGCAGCCACACAGATATCGTCCATGGAAGACCTGGATAAAAATATTGACAATGTCGCCATGGACCTGGTTGAATGGGTTCTCAAAGGTTTTATCAAAGATAAACCAAATTAGCTACAGACAAATGAAATGCAATCAGTCAGCCATCTGGCTAAAGTTACTTTTGCAACTAGCTTAAGATTCCACAAAAGAAACAATGTATCTGTTTTTCTGAAATATTTTGTTCTATGCAAACAGAAAAATAACTGCCTGTGAATGTCCAACAAATGTAATGTGTATTTACCTTTGTTTGTGAAATTTGAAAAGAAAACTGGAAGATTAATGCAATAATTGATGTTAGATTCTCACACCACCTTAGGAAGAAAGTAGGGATTGGTTCATAGTGCTACTCTATCTCTATTGAATATTAAATGAGGTGGCTTAGAAAATAAGGCTTGAAGTTCAGAAAGTCTTAGAGCAGAGGTTATAGCTACCAAAAAGACAGTTTTCCAGGTTAAAAGTTATAAGTTATGTACGCACCATAACTAGGAATGTGTTATCCATTTTCATTCGTCCTCACTTATTGGTCTGGATCCGATCCTCGGATCTGATTCAGCCACACTTATTAGACTCTGGATCCAACTCTCGATCTCCTCCCTCTACCCACAATGCCCTACTCCATACCCATTGCCTCAAATCGAGTTTGCTGCTATATTTCCCAACAGCAGAAAAGAAACAGGTACAGCCAGATTGGAAAAAAAGACAGGGCTCATACCTGGAGCTGTAGGTTCCAAACACAGTCCTACATATCTTTCCAGAAGAAAAATGGATGGGGATGGATGGGAGGGGAGGGGAGCTGAGGAAGAGTGAAAATGGACAACACAGAAGCCTAGTTATGGTGAGTACATAACTCATAAATCTGATGATGTCCTTTTCATTCTACCTCACTTAATGGCACAGTCCCTACATTGATCTTGGGTGGCCCTCATGGAAGGATATTCCAGAGAACTGCCAAACCAAAGGAGGCTCTATTTCTACATATGTTATCCAATTTGTAATGTCAAACTAAGGTACGAGTCTTGGACCATGTAGCTGCTGCACAAATGTCATCAACAGACATCATTGACAAAAATGGAGATGAAGTAGCTATGGACCTAGTTGAATGAGCTCAGGGAGATTTTGGTAATATCATATCCTTCTGAGAGTACATCCATGAGATACAGTCTGCAATCCAACTTTAGAAACTGGTTGGCCTAGGTGATTTGCAGAGAAAAATACTAAAAGCTGGTCTGACTTTCTAAAATGTTTTGTCCTGTGAAGGTAAAAATGTTAGTTGTCTGTGCACATCAAGGAGGTGTAACATGTATTCTCCTTTACTGGAAAATTTTGGGAAGAAAACTGGCAAGTGAATGGATTGGTTGATGTTGTTTTTGGAAGCCACTTTAGGTAAAAAAAAAAAAAGAAAGGTTTGTCAATGGGGAAACTCTATCTTTATGAAAAATGATGTAAGGCGTTTTTGCTGAAAGAGCCTGGAGTTCAGATAATCTTTTTGCTGAACTTATACCTACATCAAGAAAACAGTCTTCCAAGACAGAAATTTTAGATCAGATTTGTCTGTCTGTTCAAAGGGCTTTTGTGTTAAACCTTCAAGTACCGTAGCAAGATCCAAATGCATTGAGGGATCCTTTATCAGAGATCTCAGAAGAAAAATGCCTTTCAAAAAGCTTTACACAATTTAGAGGAAGACAAGGAAAAAAGATTTGTTCCATGTGTGGAAATCTGAAATTGCTGCCCAATGAAGTTTAATTATAGAGAAACTATCCTCACCTTTCAAAATAATTCTCAAAAGATGAAGAATAGCAGAAATTGGTGTAGAAAAAAAGAATCAAGCCCCCTGTATGATGCCCAAATAGAGAACCTTTTCCATTTACTTTTATAAACTTTTTTGGTAGCATCCTTTTGAGATCCCAAAATAATGTCATAAACTGGGGAAGAGAACCCTAGACTGTCTATTACTGGAAGTGGAGAAACCAAGTGTTCAGTTTGAGGGCCTAAATGTTGGAGTGTTGAATCCCCAACAGGTAAGACGGGAGACCCTGAGTAGGCTCCAGTATCCATGGAGGATAACGAAGGTGAAACCATAGAAAAAGCAACCATACTTGCCGAGGCTTGAAGGTGGCAATGAAGATAACTGAGCTCTTCAGCTTGCTTGCTTTCTGCAAACATTTTGGAATCAGGGGGAAGAGGACGACAAGCATAAAGGAGACCCAAGGGCCAAGTGTAAAGAAGAGCACCTCTCAGTGACTCCCCATGTGGGGCGATCAGAGCAAAGTACTTATAGGTTCATAGGTGTGTACTAGGCTAATAGCCCAGGGGCCTTTACAAGCCTAGCCACAGGATTATCCTGGTATAGTGCCAGCTGACCTTAGTTTCCAGTGCCTCTCTCGAGTAGAGCCACTGGAGTTATCCCCAGGGTGAATTTTCTGTTTCCCATCCACTCATCAAGAGTTCTCTTGAAGAGGGTCAGCAAGGTGCTCTGATTGGCATGTATGGTTAAGTCTATTCCATAGCATGGGTAGTCCCTGGGCTATGAGCCTGTCCCTCCAGCATGTTCTGTTAATTGTGGTAAAGAGGCTGAGGCCTCTGGAGCATGTGGTGTGGAGGGATTGGGATTTCTTTAGATGTAGCATTTCTAACAGAGCTGGGTCAGACATGGCTTTGTAAGTCAAGCAGAGATCACCTCTAAGTAGGCGATATGAGGCAGAGAATAGTTGGAGTTTTTTGAGTCTGTCCATATAGGACAAGTGTTTAAGGCCTAGGATACTCTTTGTGAGGTACTTTGTGGCCTCTCCAGTAGTTACAGGTGTCTAGTGAGGTACATGCCAAATGGGGAATTGTACTCGACTGGCCTAATGAGGGAAGAATAGCAGGAGACAATGACCTCTTTCTTCCTGGATGCAAAACCGCTAGTAATGAGATGCGTCACACAGAAGGACTTTCTGGCCACAGTGGCAATGTGGTGATCAAAAGAGAGGTTGCTGTCAACCTGTGGTCCCAGATCTCTTATAACACCTTCTGTGTTCAGTGGTATACCATCAATGTGGTAATTCATAGGAACTGGGTTTTTCCCAAAGAGGATGACGATACATTCTTTGGCATTGAGCTTAAGGCCATGGTTCTGATACCAGTCGGTCTTAGCGAGGCTATTTTGTAGGATGTCAACATCACTTGGGGAGTTAATAGTTCGCAACTTGCAATCATCTACAAACTTTGTCAGCCAGAGTCCCTTCGTGTTGGCCTGGAGTTCAGAGAAGTAGATACCAAACAGAAGAGGACCCAGGACCGAACCTTGTGGGACTCCACTCGTGACTAGTCGGCAGTCTGACTTGGAGTCAGCTACTTTCACACTATGGGTTCTATCTGTGAGCCAGTTTGCAACCCACCTAGTGATATAGGGGTTGATGCCTAGCTTAGTGAGTTTTTCTATGAGTCCTGAGTGAGGAATGGTATCAAAAGCCTTAGCCAGATCAAGGTAGGCTGTATGAAACACCTTGCCTTCATCCATAGCTCTGGTGACTGACTCAAAGAAGTCAACCAAGTTGAGCAGGCATGATTCTACCCTTCACAAAACCAAACTGTGTGGGAACCAGAGTTTGGAGATTCCCTATATCCTTGTTTATTAGGTCCATGATGATGCGTTCCACAGCTTTGCATGTTAGGCTAATGGGGCGATAGTTCCCTGGGTCTGTAGTTGCTCCTCCTTTGTGGAGAAGAATGACTGTAGCAGTGCGCCATTCGGTAGGGACAAAGCCTGAGGTGAAGTTGTGATTGAACAAGGCACAAAGGTGAGATGCCAGTTCACTCTGTAGTTCATGCAGAACACAGCCAGGGATATTGTCAGGTCCCATAAAAGCTGTATTATTGGCCTTGGACAGGGATGTTTTAACCTGTGCAGCAGTAATACTGGATGCCTGGCAATCTACTGGTATTGTGATTGGCCCTGGGGGGGGGGGGTAAAGTTGGCACTGAATCTGTCACAGCCAGTATACTGGCAATATCTGCTTGGTATAGGAGGTACCATTGTGCAGTAGCTCAGAGCAAATCTGGGTATTGCCGTGGAGATTCTTTACATAGCTATAGAAGGCCTTGTGGTTGTCCTTACTATCTGCTGCAATTTTTCATAGCTGGCTTTAGAGGATTTGATGAGGGATCTCAACTTTTTGTTGAGGCTGATAAGGGAGTTTTTCAGTCTTGGGATTTCACCTTATTCCACATCAGTTTCCTCCTTCCGTTGTAGAGTTTGTTTATGGCAGGGGACCACCAGATTGGCTTCTTTTTTTTTTTTTTTTTGGAGGAGAGCATCTACTTCTCAAACCTGGAACTATAGGTTCCAAACACAGTCCAATAGATCTTTCCAGAAGAAAGATCTATGCTGTACTTGTTGTAGGGAAGGGTGGCAAATAGGTCACAGCAAGGATGGCCCCAATGCCTGAAGTACATATTGGCTACAGACTAATTCAGAGACAACTCAGATCAGAATAGATCTACTTAGTTTGCCCGCAAGCACATGGGTTTTCACCTGAATGTGCATCGCAATTACAAAGCAGCCTGATGAGATTACAAATTCCTAAATCCTGATATCCTCTCTGGAAAAGGGATAAGATCAAGTTCCTACTTTCTTGCTAATGTACCAGACCACAGGCATATCGGTCTGAAATGCAGTAGTCCCTAAGGGAAGAGCATCTTGAAATGCCTGCAATACTAAAAGGACTGTTCTCATCTCTAGGATATTGATATGCAAGTTGGTCTCTTGGGAGGACCACGTGCCATGGACAGTTCTTCCCAAGAAATGCCCCCACCCCAGTTGAGAAGGGTATGTGGTCACTATAGCTACTGGGTTCAGGAGAACAAAGGATCTACCCAGAAAAAGATTGCTGGATTGTATCCACCAGCGAATGTGTTGCTTGCAAACCGGGATGAGTTTTACTCAAAAAGACAGGGGTTGAGATCGAATGATCCACTGCACAGCTAGAGACCACTGGAGAAGCTGCATAAAGAAGTGTGCAAGAGGTAGTAGTAGTATGGCAGCTGACATCGACCAAAGTACTTGAAGCACTAACCTTATTGGAGGAGATGGGTGAGAAAGGATAGCCTGAACCTGGTTTCAGATAGATGTAATGTGGTGAGATGTCAAGATTCTATGGTGGAGAGGTCAAGATTCTATCAGTGTTGTTCTGTCCAAAACTGTCCCAATGAATTCAAGGCTCTAAACTGGTGCAAGTTTTGATTTTGCAAGATTTATCATAATACCCACATCACCACTACTGCACTTCTTTCCTTTACAAATATCTTCCAAGCTAGAGACAATAACAAAAGTACAGTTGTGTACACTTATCATAAATGTAGATGTTAGAGTGTATTCACTGCTGCAGTCATCACATTTGCGGTAATCTCTGAAAGGGTAGCCCTCAGCCGGCCCCAATACCAGAGACTTAGTATTTCTGCGTCGGTTGCTGTCGCTTGAGGACTGATGTCAGGTCATCAGTAGTATAAAGTAAGGCAGCAGACACCATTACATCAGTTTTTCTTGCCCTAGCCTGTCAGAAGCCTCCAAAGTAGGAGGCCAGGTTCTGGTGGAAGAACCCCACCAGTGGAAAATAAACACCAACATGTCCCTTGTAAGGAAAAGAGAACAACAAGGAAGAATGGTAACAAAAGGAGAAAGAGAAAAAAGGGGATGGAAGGAGGGAAACCAGGACTGCAACAGTGAATACACTCCAACATCTACATTTATGGTAAGTGTACACAACTGTACTATGTTCTTTGTGTTTCACTGCTGCAGTCATCACATTTGGGTAGATTCCCAAAGCTGAAGAAATGGGTGGAGGCAGTCAAGGAAACTAGGGGCTAGCTAGGATGCCCTGCAAGACTGCAGAGGCAAACCCTGCCCTGGAGAGGCATGGTGTAATGCTTGATAAAAGTGTGAACAGATGTCCAAGGTGGCAGCCTCCAGGATGTCCCTGGTGGGGACTCCTCTGAGGAAAGCCACAGAGGGGGAGGCTGCTCTGGTGGATTATGTCCTGACCCCCTTGGGGGAGGCTTACAATGCTGTGTGTAGCAGAAATGGATGCAGTGTGCTATCCATTTGGAAATGGTTTGCTTGGAGATGGCTTTGCCTTCTGCCCCTGTAGCAAAGCTAACCAGCAATTGATCAGACTTTCTGAAGGACTTAGTACTGTCCAGATAGTATTTGAACTGTCTGTGCACATCTAGCGAATGAAGAATCCTTTCTTCCTTGTGCTAAGGATTAGGAAAGAAAGTCGGCAAATGAAGGGATTGGTTGAGAGCCACACTGGACACCACCTTGGGCATGAAGGATGGGTTTGTTCTGAGGGATTCCAACAGCAAAAACAGACTATCAGACAACCGGGCTGATAAAAAAACAGTAGTTTAATAAAACAAAACAGTAGTTTATAAAATGCAGTAGGTTAGTACTTTCAGGTTTAAAAACCCTTCTTCAGACAACATACAAAAGTTTTGAACACCTTTTAAAATACATAACCAATCAAAGACTCAGTAAAAAGCCCCCCTCTTTTAAAAAAGGCTTAATAGGAATGACACCATTCAGGCCAGGTGCTCTATCAGCACCCAGATTGATTATCTATCTAGTTATGTCGGTAAAACAAATTGTAGATTGAAAGACTGGGTGTTACAACATATGTCAGCTATACGTACAGCCAGTATACATAATGCCCTGTATCAGCATGTAAAGCAGTACCCTGGGCATGTGTTTTCTTTTATGGTTTTGCAGATTGTTCATCCAACTGGGGGGGGGGGGGGTGATTTCAGAAATATAACAGAATATAGTGAAACTAGATGGAGATTCGGTGGTGCGAAAGACTTCCTCGGAAGCCGGTGCCTGCTCAGCATCTCCGGACCCATTCAAGGTAGAGATGACTGCAGGATCCTTAGATGAATAAGAGTTTTGCGGCATACTGGACTCTCAAAGGGTCTCGGTAGCAGCCTGAGAATCAACTGAAGCAGGCATCAGGGGCTGCAAAAGCACCTCACCGAGTACCGAAGGACTGATGACTAGCTTCGTCGGTAGGTTTGGACCTGTGCGGTCTTGTCTCTGTCTTTATCTTTACATTTTTTCAGAAGATCTGCTGTCGGATGGCTTACCGAAGCCATATCAAAATTCAAGGACTGTAAACGACAATATCTGGCTGCAATAAAGGCCTGACAATGGATAGTTCTGGCATTGAACAAAGCACAGAAGCTACAACGGGGGATGTCGTGGTCTGGGCCTAGACAAGTGACACAGTAAGAGTAGAAGTCTTGGTGTGGTATTTGCTTTCCACAGGCTTGACAATTACCTTTTTCTGGCATTGGTTAGTGCAAGAAAAAAGGATCCCCAATGAGGTACTTAGCTTTAGCAGACTTCAACTTCAATTCGGAAATGAAAACTCAGGTAGAGGCCGACCGGCACTCATGCAAACAGCTTCTGCTTCAGGCTCCATGGCAAAACAGACTGATGTAATGGTGTCGGCTGCCTTACTTTATACTACTAATGACCTGACGTCAGTCCTCAAGCGACAGCAACTGACGCAGAAATACTAAGTCTCTGGTATTCGGGCTGGCTGAGGGCTACTCTGGCAGGGATAACCCCAAATGTGATGACTGCAACAGTGAAACACAAAGAACATCTAGTAGTCTGGCCCTTTTTACATCTTTCTAAAGCCTTTGACAAGGTCTCTCATCCCATTCTCCTCTCCAAACTCTTCCAACTCATCCTCTCTCCTGCAACTATCTCCTGGTTCAACAGCTACCTCTCAAGACAGACAATCTGTTAAATGGCTCTCTGCTCTATCTCCTTTTCTCCCCATCAAAATAGGAGTTCCTCAAGGCTCTACCTTAGGCCCCCACTCCTTTTCAACATATTTACCAACCAACTCCATACATCCCGCCTTAAGGCTTCCTTCATACAGTACGCAGATGATTCTACTATCATCTCTATTGCTGACAATCCCTCTGACCTGCTAACCTTTACTTAAACATCCTTTAACCTCACTGACGCTTGGCTTACTAACCACCAGTTCATACTAAACCCTAAAAAGACCAAACTTCTTCTCTTTGTCCCTAAATCTTTTTAGCATCTTAAATCCTCTTTTACCATCTCCTCCTGAAATAACACTACTATAATACCCAGATACCCACACCAAGCTCCTTGGAACAATAATAGATGACCAACTTAAATTTGACATCCATGCACTCAACAGTATTAAGAAAACCCATCAGAAGCTTGGTGTAATGTACAGAAACAGAGGGTTCCTCACACCCAACTCTCGGATTTCACCTGCCCAAGCCTACTTTCTTTTCAATCTCTTCTACAGCTCCCCAATTCTAACTAACCTTCAGACCTCACTACTTTCCAAACTTGAAACCACATACAGCAAAGCTGCTAGATTTGCCACCAATCTCCCTTCTAGATCTCACCACTATCACAGGCTCGCCAGACACTCAGCTACAGTTCCTAAACCATCTCTTACTTACTCAACTGCTCATTACACATTCTATTCTGAATAAGCCCTCCTCCTGCCCTAGTATCTCCTCACTTGTCTCTCTCTACAAGACCCCTCACTCTCTCAGAAGCTCTGATCAATACCTCTTAATGATTCACAAGCCTAACAAATCTGCTTGACAGAATCTTTACAGATCCTGGCCTGCTCTTTCCTGGAACAAGCTTCCCCCAACCATAAGAAATATAACCCACAGTCTTGAATTCAAGAAAACTCTCAAACTTTACCTCAACAGCACTTGGTCCTGCTACTGCAGTCATCCTACTTGAACTCTTCCTACACTTCTTCACTAACCTCCTTATCTCCTCCCTTTCCCAACTACTAACAGTAACTATAAGTTGAATTCCATTACTTAGAATCCAATCCTCAGCAACCCTAGCTCTCTCTATGTCTAGTGCAACTTATCTTAACTCTAATCATACATAAATCTGCTTATAACTGACTATGTCTACACTTCTTATGGTATTGGCATCTCATCCTCTGAACTTTCTGTGCATAATTACAACTTTTTACTTTACTGTTATATAAAGTTGCTGAATATTGTCCCATACTGTGCTATATATTCCTCTGAACTGATTGTTCATCTTAGTGTATGACTCAACACTTTTTGCTTATTTTTACTGTGAAACTTTTCTCGAAAAAGGGCTTCTGCTCAGTAGGACTATCCTGGTCAACAAATGTCAAATAAATAAATAATGCCCAAATTGTTGCAAATATGGTGCAAATAGTCACTGGCATGTTGAAGTTGATGCCTGGAGCGGAGGTTAGGAGCCAGTCATCTAGATATGGAAACACCTGAAATCCCCTCAGTCTCAAGTGAGCTGCCATGCATTTGGTAAACACCTTGGGGGCTGTAGTGAGCCAAAAGTAAAGATGTCTTCCGGGTCATCTGTCTTTTTTGATGTGATAGCACACGTCTTGAAGATATAGAGCGCACATCCAAACGTCCTTGTGTAGACCTATGAAAAAATAGGATGTATGGAACCATGACCATTCAGAACTTCACTGTCTTTACATACTGGTTCAGTTTGCTTAGATCCAAAACAGGAATGAGGTCCTATGTTTTCTTTGGCACTAAAAAGAAGCATGAATAAGTTCTGAATCTTATCTGGTCAAGTGGGACCTTATAGAAGACTCTTTTCTAGCATCTTTGGTATTTCTTGAGCTGCGGCCTTCCTTTGATTGGGTGGAACGTTGGAAAGTTTCTTCCTTTGACAATGAGGAAGAAGGAAAAATGGTACGTAATAAACTCTGGATATTATTCTTAGCGCCCATAAATCTCTTGTAATGTCTGTCCAGGCATCTACATGCAAAGAAAACTGATCCCCTACTACCACCAGAGATGGACAGTTGGGCAGCACTTCAGGAGCACTGATAGAGCCTGTCTGAAAAAGAATATCTAAAGCCCTAGTTCTGCAGCCCTCCTCTGCCTCTAGGGTGACATCTACTATTAAGATTTCCCCCACTGCCTCTGGAGGAATTCTCCCCATGTTAATCCTGGAAAGGACTTGGAGATTTACAGAACCACATTTTCTTACCACCTCTCTGGTTCCCAGAGAAGGTTTACTGAGGCATAGAAAAATTGATCCCTACAGCAGACAGGGTCTTTCATTCCTGTTCGCTGCAAGTAAGCGTATCTTTCAGTGATGGGCCAAACAAAAAAATGCCATCAAATAGGGCATTAACAAAGGATGCCATAACGTGCCCTGCAAAGTCGCATAGCTGCATCCAGGTGTCGCTCCTTCAGGAGATACCTGAAATGGCTGCTCGTGAGGTACCTTCAGCTGTGTGAGAGATTAACCTCATTGAAGCATTTGAAATAGATAAGAATGGCCAGCTGAGAGGAAGTCAGTTTGAATTCCTCAGCAGACATGGACTCTCTCTGAGACAGTATTTGATAGTTCTTTAGTCAAATCTCTCTGAAGCCTAGTAAAGTGCTCCAGGTAATTAAGAGACCTCAGAGCAAAAGTAGCTGAGGCAAACACTCACTTTCCAAATCTGTCCAATGCTCTAGATTCCCTGCTAGATGGATGGACAGAGGAGCTCTGTTCTGCTAGCTCTTTCTTAGTGGCTGCCAACACCACCACCACTCATAGCATCAACTGGGACTCATTTGCTCTAGTGGGGTCTGTCTGCAGGTGGGGCCAAAAACTTGTCAGGGTGCTTGGGAGAGGGCTTGACAGAGTCCAGCTCCTTCCATGCCCAACAGGAAAACAGATCAGTAAGTTCATCTGCGGGGGCAGTACCCAAGACAAAGATGGGCAAGAACCAAATGCCTCCAAGAACACAGATTCTTCGGGAAGGGGAGGCTTCATCAAAATCAAGGTCTTCTGTGAGAGACTCTTACACGTTCTCTTCTGGGACACCTCTTCCATGGTATGTTCTGGAGAGGTGTTGGAAGACAGTGGAAATTTCTCTACTGGAACTGGCTGGAGACTAATTGGAACTGACCAATCCTGTCGATTAGGTCTGACTGACTCAGAGCTCGGAACAAATTAAAAGAAAAGGGGGTAGGATGTGAAACACGGGAAGACAGTCCTCTCTGGAGAGAAAAAGGCCTTTCCACGACCTCGGACAAGGGAACAGGAGAAACTCCAATACCCTCTCTTGTAGCCAAAGCTTCTGAAGAAGGTAGATCAAGGCCACCTTGGATCTGAGCCTCAAGGGGAGAATTGGAAATCAACTGTCTAGGGCCAAAGCACTGAAAGGAAGGGATGGATTCGATAAAGTTGGAGCTATATCTACCCCCTCAGATCTGACGTCGACATTTTGACTCTGAGACCTATTCTGATGCAAGGATATTGGAGCAGAACCAGTCAGGGAAACACTTTGAGTGGAGGAAGAAAAGTACAGTTTTGTACCTACCATAAATGTAGATGTTCGAAGATCCACATTGCTGCAGTCCTTACACTTGGGTAGTCCGCTGATTTGACTGACATCAGGACGTCAGGGTACAAATGCGCATGACCGACGTCATATCCTCAGTCTTTTCTTGCCCCAGATGTCAGAAGACCCTAAAAATAAAGGTCAAAACCAAAAGACAGCAAACAACCAAACCACCACCCTTGCACTAACAATATGTACAATATATACAAAATACACAATATGTACAACCCAACCCACACAACCACCTCTAACTACAGAGGGAAGGAGGGAGGACTGCAGCAATGTGGATCTTGAACATCTACATTTATGGTAGGTACAAAACTGTACTATGTTCTTCATCTCACATTGCTGCAGTCCTTACGAATCCCAAAGCAGAGGTAAGGGAGGATGGCTAACTACAAGGAAGCAGGAGCTGCCAAGATGCCCTGCAAAACAGCAGTGGCAAAACCAGCCCTGGATTTAGAGTAAAGTGGCAGGTGATAATGCCTAGAGAAAGTATGCACTGAACTCCAAGTAGCTGCCTCCAAAATATCCTTGGTTGCCACCCCTCAAAAAGCTGTTGAAGTGGCAGTAGCCCTAGTGGAATGAGGCCTAATCCCAGCTGGAATCTCCTTGCCATGATGGGAATAACAGAAAGCAATGCAAAACCCAATCCACTTAGAAATAGTTTGTTTTGACACAGGCTTGCCCTGAGAACTCAAAGCAAAAGAAACAAACAACTGCTGAGACTGCCTGAACCCTTTAGTTCTGTCCAAATAATATCGTAACTGCCTGTGTACATCTAAAGTGTGCAAAATCTTTAAATGAATAGTTTGGTTTAAAGCCACACTAGAAACCACCTTAGGCATAAAGGAAATGATACCCTATCCTTATGGAAAATCAAGAAAGGCTCAACCGCCATAAGGGCCTGCAATTCAGAAACCCTTCTTGCAGAGGTAATTGCCAACAAAAAAGCAGTCTTCCATGACAAATATTTCAACTCAGAAGTAGCTGCAGGCTCAAAAGGTTGTAGAGTGAGTTTCTCCAACACAAAATTGAGATCCCAAGCAGGAGTAGGAGCTGGGGTCTTATATTCTTTGCCCCTCTAAGAAATTGCTTGAACAAAGGATGAGAAAACAATGGTGGGTCACAATCATAGTGATGCAGCATGAACCTTAATAGAAGAAAGACAAACCTTTGTCCAGTAACTCAGTAAGATATTGAAGAGCCACACTCAAATTAGGCTCAGAAACATCAAAATCTTTGCTGCACTCCAAAATAAAAATCTCTTCCATTTATCACTTTCCTTGTACTAGGCCTTCTAGCTTCCAAAATCACATTCAAAACTTGTTGTGGAAGTTGAGGCCCTCTATGGTTCAAAACAGAATATGCCAGGCTGTTAGGTGAAGAGAAAGAAGTTTGACATTGAGCAAATGGCTGTCCTCCTGTGACAACAGGTGTGGAATCGAAGGCAAAGGCCATGGAGGCTTCCGTACCAGACTTCTCAGTAATGGGTACCAGTGCTCTATTAAAATCATCCTTGGCTTGTCCTGTCTGACCTTTAGAAGTACCTTTGGGAGGAGAGGCAGAGGTGGAAAGGCATACACATGAAGATTGCTCCAATTGAAAGAAAGAGCATCCACTTTCCAAGCTGTGGGATGAAACCTTTTGTGCAAAACTTTGGCAGCTGATGGTTTAGTGGAGAAGCGAACAGATCTATGTCTGGAGTTCCCCATGACACTGTCAATTTCTGAAACACATGAGGATCTCAACACATCTGCTGTTCTGTGCTGCTGGCAGAAACCTTGCCTGAAGATTGGGTTGTAAACTGGGAGCAGTCTCCCACAAAATCATTGCTTGCCTGCATAGAGGATACTTGTTGATGTACCACATGACAGTTGTGTTGTCTGTTAGAATCAACACCTGCCCTGGAAGAAGTAAATCCTTGAAAGCTATTAATGCAAACTGGACTGCTAACATCTCCTTTAGATTGATATGTAGATGGTATCCACTTTCCATTTAGATGAGCTCCCAAGCTTTGTCTGAGGCATCTGTCGTTAAAATCTGACTCCCTTGTTTAGGTGACATTCCTGAGCCCACCACAAAATTCCTTTTGAATGCAAGGTATTATTTGAATGACAGTGTCTAGATCCTGGCAGTGCTGTGTCCATACATTTTGAGATACCATTGTAGCTTCCTCATATGCAGTTTGGCATTGGGAAGCACCAGAATACAAGATGCCATGAACCCTAAGGCTTGAAGGACTGTCCTTGCAGTCAGCCCGGACTGATGAGATAGCTGATGGAAGTAAAGGGATAGACTCTTTTGTTTGTCGGCCATCTGGGATGCTGTATTCAGTCTCACACCCAGAAAGCACATGTCTTGAGAGGGTACTAGACTGGACTTTATTTCGTTCACAGAATACCCTAGGCATCTTAGCACTGCTATCACATATTCCAAATGATGAAGGAGCTCTTCTCTTCCTTGAGCCAGAATCAGGCAAATAAGGATAGATCTGTATTCCTTTCAGCCTGAAGAAAGCTATCACTGGAGCCAGAACTTTTGTGAACACTCTGGGGGCAGTAGATAAGCCAAAGGGCAATGCAGAGAACTGATAGTGAAAAGTCCCAGCTCGAAAATGCAGATACTTCCTGCAACTTAGCCTGATAGGAACATGAAGGTAGGCCTCCTTGAGATCCAAAGTTACCATCCAATGATCCTTGCCCAGCAGAGGCAAAAGCTGTTGTAACGTCAACATTTTGAACTTGGGAATGTCCAGATAAGTGTTGAGGATAGATAGATCCAAAATTGGTCTCCACGTGTTCCTCTTCTTTGGTACTAGGAACAGGCGAGAATAAAATCCTAGGCCCACTTCTGGCATAGGGACTAGTTGAAGTAACAGAGAAATTTGCTTGTGAGCCTCTATTCTTTGTTGAGGAGGAATGCATGCCCTGAAAGGAGGCAAGGTATGGAAATAAAACCTGTAACCTTGATGTATGATATCCAATACCCATTTGTCTTGGGTAATTAAACTCCAATTTTCTTTGAAAAGTGCCAACCTTCCTCCCAAAGGTGCTGCGGCTCTGGCAGCTGAAAAGGAGGTCATTGGGTCTGTTGAAAGGACTGACCCCTGCCCTCACCTGAAGACTGTGCAGGAGAACTCCCTGTTCTAGGCCTGAAAGAGCCCTGAGCTCTGCCCCTACCACGTCTAGATCTACCCCTAGACTGGGAATCATAAGAAGGCCAATTTCTGCTAAACTTTGGAGGCTGAACCTGCAAAAATCTTTAACAGTCTGCATAGACTTAGCCTTGTCTTCCATTTTCTTTAAAACTGCCTCAACAGGAGGACCAAACAACACGTCAGATTGTAAAGGAGCATCTAAAATCCTTGTTTTAACATGTTCAGACAAATTTTGATCCCTAAGCCAGGGACCCAGTGGCAGCCACCCTAGACGAGGCCTGTACAGCATCAAAACCACATTGCAAAGAATGCTTACCCACCTGTTCAGAAACATGTACTAAATCTTGCAACTCTTTACAATCAATACCTGCCAGAGCATCAACCTTAGACTTTAATTGTGAAAGTAGATAGTTTTGATATTTCAACATGTGAAATTGGCAATTCAAAGCCCTCATAGCAAGAGTGGAAGAAGTATAAACTTCTAGCCTCTTTGTCTGCAGGAGAAGCCTTAACACCTTTAGGCCCCTGGCTAACAGTTTCTGGGTCTGCCCTAGGACTCTTAAAAGATACTTATGAGCTTCAGGCACCCTGTAATACGAATCAGGATTAAGAGAAGCCTCTGTAAAACATCTTCCACTACATCCAAATAAAACAAAAATTCCCTAAGCCTTTTCCTGGAATCAGGTCCTGACCTTCCCACTTAAAATGCTCCCTCATGGAATGTAGAGTTTCTGAAAAGAAAAATCCTCAGGAGGAGAAGCAGAAGGAGTAGAATCATCCACATCAGAATCAGAATAAGGAGAGTACTCCTGCAAGTCTACATCTGAAGCCTGCTCAAAATTCCAGCTCAGGGTCCACCCTAGGCCTCTTATCAGGAGGGGCATAGAACCCTAATCAAAGTAATCAAATCTTCTGGACTTGCCTCCTGAGAGGCCACATCTTGCAATACTAAAGTCTCACCCTGGGAACACAATTATTAAATCTAGCACAAAAATGCAATTATTGACTTTTCTGACATCTAAATCACTGAAACTTTGAACTCGGTCTGAAACGTAATGTGAGATGAAGAACATCTTTCCTTGGATTTGACACCCAGCCTCTTGAGGATCTCAGAATCTGGGGCTCCAAAACCACTGGACAGATTGGAGAAGGAGAAATAATAGTCTTAGATGTGACTGGCATACTCACAGAGTCAATAGGGGATGGAGCCTGTAAGACTCCCATTTGGATCCGAGCTCTGAGAAACTTTCACATCCTATCCACATCTGCTTCTTACAAGCTTCTGGAGGACCTAGAGGAAGTGGTGGATGGGGGCCTGGAATACTTCTTAGGCGTCTGGAGAAGCTGAGCAGACAAGGTGGATGAGACTGGTTTTAAAACATATTCTGGCATAGTACTCCTAAAGGATGTAACCTGCTTTGGATCTGAAGACCCAGGATCCAAAGGGGAGCTGGTGGACTAATTGTAATTACAGTTGCAGCTGAAGCCTTGGGGTCCAAAGGCTTGGATCCAAATGTTGAGACCTCTTCGGATCCAGGAAGTCAGATCTACGAGTCTCCTGGTCTTTGTTCGTGGTTCCAACAAAGACCTTGGGGACCTTGACAGAGAATGTCTACAGTGCTTCAGAGGAGCAACATTGCTTGTTTTGGAGGGGGTTTAGATCCTGGGGTGGAAGAAAGACCCCTTAAAATAAGTTTGTTTCTTCTCTGACAGGGTTCTAAGATTAAAGGTGGCTCAGATCCTACACACCGTGTCCAAGTCCCCGGCCCCTGCAATAAGAACACTCCTTGTAGGCATCTGAGTTTGGGATCTTATGCCCACAAGAAGTGCATTTTTTTTAAACCCTGTAAGTTTATCTGACATAATGGAAGACAAACACAGAAAGGGGAAGAAAACATTTTTTTTTTTTTTTTTTTGAAATATAGGGAAAAAGCCAAGAAAAAACTACCAACTATGGTAGAAGCAAAAAATACCCTATGGTTTAAGGGTAAAAAGAAAGGAATATCAACAATGCTAATGGAAAAAATCTACTGTCAAACAGTAGAGAAAGAAGAAAAAGTCACTGACGACCAGCAACAACTAGAGCGAGGAAGATGGATAGAAAACAAGAGTTTTACTTACAGAAACAGCTGAATGAACTTGAGTGGAACCTATATCCGTTCACAAATGCAGCAAACAAGATCTGAGGCAATAGGGATGGAGTAGGGCATCATGAGTAGAAGGAGGAGCTCAAGAATTGGATCTGGTAAATGCGGCAGAGTCAAATCCAGGATCAGATCCAGACCCGTAAATGAAGAAGAATGACCTCAGCAGATCTTTAGTTCACATTTCACAACTGGTTCAAATGGAAATTGGGTCAAAGCTTGTAACACTAAATTTAAATCCCATGGTGGAGTTGGATCTTTAAAAGGTGGTCTCAGAAGAAGGGTACCCCTTATAAAGGCTTTACAAAGTTTTGAGGAGACCAAGGCAGAATTGTCAATTCCTTTATGAAAATTTTAAATGGCAGGTTGTAGTATTTTAAGAGTTGAAGAACTAACCCCTTCATTAAAGACTAAAGTCAGGAACTCAAGAGCATTATGTAGTGGTGCTGAAAAAGGGTCAATGTCTTTTTGCTGTGCCCAAAAATAAATATTTTCCATTTACTTCTTTAAATATTTCTGGTGGAAGATTTATGGGAAGATAAAAGTATATGATGTACAGGGGAGGACAGTCTAAGTTGCCTTGGTATCGGAGAAACCATGCAGTCAACTTCAGGCCTGAAATGTGCGGTTGAATCATGTCTGTTGGATAAGAAAGGTCTGGAACTGGATCCAGAATCCATGGAAAGTGAACTAGATGAGGCCAAAGAAAGGGGAACCAAATCTGACGAGGCCAATAAGGGGCAATGATGATGACTTTGCTCTTCAATCGAGATGCTTTCCTGGAGAAATTTGGGAAATAGGGGGGTTGGGGGATAAGTATAGAGGAAACTGCAGGTCAGTCATGAAGGAGTGTGTGTCTTGGTGATTCCCTCAGCATGGGGGTCAGGGCAAAGAACCTGCTGCACTTGAGTGGAGATGCAAAGAGGTTGCAGCAAGGTTAGCTCTATTGGCAGAATATCTTTTTCACAACTCTCAGAATGAGAGACCACTCATGAGATAAGAAAATGGGGACCTGCTCAACTTGTCTGCTATCATACTGTATTTCCCAGGAATGTGCATCGCTATCAAAAATTGACTGGATGAGATCACCCATTGCCACACTTTCAGAACTTCTCGACAAAAGGGGTAAGATCTGGTTCCTCCTTGTTTGTTGATGTACCATACCATTGGCATATTGTCTGTCTGAATTGCAATAATTCCAGAAGGGAGAGAGTCTTCAAAAGGCTGCTAGGAGAACTGCTCTAATTTCCTGGACACTGATATGCATGCTGGCCTCTTCAGGGCACCATGTGCCTTGGACGTTTTTTCCCCAAGACGTGTCACCCCATCTGGGAAGCATCTGTGGTCATTATGGCTTTGGGCTAGAAGAGAATAAAGAAAATGCCTTGTAAAATACGATTTGAATGCATCCACCACAATAAGTACCCTATTGAACAAAGCCCCTATGAGCTCTATAGTGTCTGAGAAGGTTCTAGCTGAAATTTGTTGCGAATGATTAATGAGAGCAAATTTGGAGCACGAAGTCTCCAGTTCTTATCAGAAGATGCCTGGATGTAGTGGTTATGAGTCAGTCATCCAAATATGGATACACCCAGAATACCTGTAGTCTCAAGTAAGTTACTACTACTGCCAAGAATTTGATGAACACCCTGGAGGTTGTGGCGAGGCCAAAGGGCAGAGCTCTGAACTGGTAATGATTGGCTCCCAGCTAGAATAAGAAGTTATGCACTTACCATAACATTCCCTGTGAGTTGTTGTTCTCGCCTTTATTATTACTGATGGGTTTGGAACAGATCATAGGCTCCGAATCGGCCAATTTGCAAAGCTCGAGGTCTCAAACCACTCGAGGCAAAAGCACTATCCCACAATGCACCACTATATTTCCCAGATCTTGTTTGCTGCCAACTAGTGTAAAACCCACCCCAGATTTCAAAGAAATCATACAGTCCATTGTGAAAGGAAACTCCTCAGGAAAAGCAAAACCAAGATGGTACCTCTCGAATTTCCAAGACATAGGAAGGGGGTAGGTGGGGGGGGGGGGTCGTAATAATGAAGGTGAGAACAACTCACATGGAATGTTATGGTAAGTACATACCTTCTTAATGTGAAGTTATTCAATCTCGCCTTCATTCTTACTGATGGGTAGCGTCCCCAGCACCACAATCTTGGGTGGCTCATGGGAGTACCTGTTTTAGGACAGCAGACCCAAATGAAGCCCTGTCCCTAGAGGCCTTGTCCACTTTGTAATGAGATATAAAGGTGTGTGGATTTGACCAGGTGGCAGCTGCATAAATTGAATCAATAGTTAACCTGGTCAAGAAGGCTGCAGAAGTAGAAACCGCTCTTGTAGAATGAGCCTTGACTTTGTTATGTAATGCAATACCCGCTTCACTGTAGATAAAGGAAATACAGTCAGAGAGCCATTTCAACAAGGTAGTTTTGGAGACGGGTGCGCCTTTTTTAAAATCCGAGAAGGAGACAAACAGCTGATCAGCCCTTCTGTGATCTTTTCTCATGTCCAAATAGAAGCAAAGTTGCCTATGGACGTCAAGTTTGTGAAGCATATATTCTAACTGGTTTGAATGATTTGGGAAAGAAAACAGGTAACTCAATTGTTTGATTTACTGTGAATTCTGAACACACTTTTGGTAGGAAAGATGGATTTGTCCTGAGGGAAACCCTATCTTTATGAAATATTAAGTAAGGTGGCTTAATAGAAAGGGCTTACAATTCCAGAATTCTGCGTGCTGATGTAATAGCCACCAAGAAAATGGTCTTCCAAGAAAGATACTTCATCTCACAAGAAGAGGCAGGTTCAAAGGGCGGAAGAATAATTTTGGACAGGATTAGATTTAAGTTCCAGGGAGTAGTAGGAGATCTGATCGGTGGTTTTAAGTGCATCGTACCTTTCAAAAAAGCCTTAGCCAGCTTATGAGATATAAAAAGAAGTTAAGTTTTACTATAACGTTCCATCTGTATTGTTGATCCTCGTTCAGTCATTACGTATGGGTATCGGTTCCAACCTCGGAACAGAGCCGGCCATCTTCCAAGCTCGTGTCAGCTACAAACTCTCGAGCTAAACTCTTACTCAGAATTCCCCTCTCCCTGTTACCTAAGATTGAGTTTGCAAGTCAAAAGAAGGTAGGGGATACCTCTTGGTCAAATGACCTAAAAGAACCGGATGGTGATACCCACTAGAAGCTACAGGAGGGGGAAGGAGGGAGGGTCGTAATGACTGAACTAGGATCAACAATACAGATGGAATGTTATGGTAAGACATAACCTCTTTATCTGATATTGTTAATCCTCGTTCATTCCTTACGTATGGGACAGAGTCCCCAGCTACCTCTATTCCTGGGAGGCTCTCATGGAAGGACATTCCTGAACACCATAGAACAAAAAGATGCTCTTCCCCTGGAGGCCAAATCCAATTTGTAATGACTGATGAAGGTATGAGGCGTAGCCCAAGTTGCAGCTGCACAGAAGTCATGTAAAGAAGCTCTGGCATGGAAGGCAGCAGAAGTTGCCACCGACCTTGGCAAATGAGCCTTTATTGAATGTAGGCAATGGGATATTACGTTGTGTATAAATGGAGGTCACACAGTCTTTCAACCATCTAGCCAATGTGACCTTAGCAACAGCACATCCTAATCTAGGTCCAGAATAGGCCAAAAATAACTGGTCTGATTTACGAAAGTGCTTAGTCCTGTTCAAGTAGAAGCAAATTTGCCTGTGAATATCTAGGGTATGTAGGCAATACTCTCTTTTGTTTGAATGATTGGGAAAGAAAACTGGCAATTTAATGGTTTGATTAATGGACATTTCAGAGATCATTTTTGGCAGAAATGAAGGATTAGTTTTCAAAGACACTATCTCTATGAAAAATCAAGTGTGAACTCTTGATGCACAAGGCTTGAAGCTCAGAGATACGTCTGGCAGAAGTAATGGCGACCAAAAACAAGGTTTTCCATGACAAATATTTGAGGTCGCAAGAAGAAGCTGGTTCGAAGGGTGGCATTGTCAGAGCTTGTAGAACTAATGACAGGTCCCATGGTTGGATAGGTTCTCTAAAAGGGGGCTTCAGATGATTCAAACCTTTTATGAAGGGTTTGCATAATTTGTGTAACATAAGAGAGGAGTCTTGGACACCCTCATGGAAATTAGATATTGCAGCCAAATGAACTCTAATGGTAGAGGCCGATAGACTCAATTGAAATAGGTCGGCCAGATACTCTAGTATTATCGATACCGGTGCTGAGAAGAGATCTACTTGTTTTTCTTTCAGCTAACAGGTAAACCTTTTCCACTTGCTTAGATAAGTAATTCTAGTGGAAGACTTATGAGATGCAATAAGAATGTCCCATACTGGTAAGGAAAGATCATTCTGCCTGGCAATCAAGGGAATTGGAGGAGCCAAGCTATGAGCTTCAGGCTGTCCAAGTTGGGATGAATCAGGTTCTGCGGATGCGAGATCAACCCCGGGGTTGGATGGAGAATCCATAGTTGATCTAGCAGGTGAGGCCAAAGGAAGGGGAACCAAATCTGACGAGGCCAATATGGTGCTATGAGGATCACCTTGCTCTTCAACCGACAGGCTTTCTTCAGAAACTGGGGAATGAGGGGGAGAGGTGGGAATGCATAAAGAAGACCCGAGGGCCAATCGTGGACTAGAGCGTCCCTAGGTGACTGTCACGGAGGAGGAATCAGGGCGAAGTAGTTGCTGCATTTGTAGTTGGTCGTCAATGCAAAGAGGTCGCAGCAAGGACGGCCCCAGCGGTGGGAGATCTCCACTGCTATCAAGGGATTCAGGGACCACTCGTGAGGTTGTAGAATGCACCTGCTGAGTCTGTCTGCTATCATGTTGGAACTCCCGGGAATGTGCGTTGCTAGAAGAAAACGGTTGGTAGCCATCGCCCACTGCCATATCCTCATGGCCTCTCGACAAAGGGGGTAAGATTTGGTTTCACCTTGTTTGTTGATGTACCAGACCACTGCCATGTTGTCTGATCGTATCGCAATCATCCCAGATGGCAGCAGGGGATGGAATGCTTGCAACGCCAGAAGCACTGCCCTCAGCTCTAGAACATTTATATGCAGTTGGGCCTCCAATTCGGACTAAGTGCCTTGGACTGTCTGTCCCTAACATAGCACCCCCCACCCCGTCAGAGAGGCATCCGTGGTCACTGCAGCCTTGGGCTGCTGGGGGGAGAAGGGGCGAGACCATTGTGACTGGTTGCAGGTCATCCACCAATTTAAATCCTGTTTGCACCTGTGGGTTAACTCAAATCTTGGCTAAAAGAGGATGCTGAAAAGGATACCATTGGGTGAGCAGTAACCATTGTAGAAGCCTCATATGAAACCTGGCCAGGGGGACAATGGTGATGGAGGCTGCCATGGAACCCAACAGCTTTAGGACAGAGTGAGCTGTGGATTTCTCCCTTGAAAGGATTGGGATCAGTTGTTGCTTTATCTTTAGAATTCCATGCTCTGGAATGGATGCTCTGCAATTCTTTGAATCCAAGATGACCCCTATGAATTCTGTGGACAGAGATGGGGTGAGATTGGATTTTTTCCAGTTTATGGTTATGCTTAGACTTTGTTCAGTGAGGAGAGAGTATGCCAAGGCTTCTTCCAATAGATGTCTGGTGGGGGTGGAGATGAGCCATTCGTCTAGGTATGGAAACACCTGGAATCCTTGTAGTCACAAGTGAGCTGTGATGACTGCCATACACTTCGTGAACACTCTGAGGGCTGTAGAGAGTCCGAAGGGCAGTACTCTGAACTGACAGTGACTGGCTCCTGCATGGAAGCGCAGAAATCATCTTGATGGCCTGTCCACTTTTATGTGATAGTATGCATCTTGAAGATCTATCGAGCACATCCAATCGTCTTTTTCCAAAAGGGGGAGGGATAGACTGTATTGTGACCATCCAGAATTTTTGTACTCTTACAAACTTTTTCAATCCACTGAGATCCAAAATTGGTCTCCAGTCCCCGGTTTTCTTTGGCACCAAAAATAGTCTTGAGTAGAATCCGGATCCTATCTGGTCTGGAGGGACTATTTGGATGACTCTTTTTCTTAGCAGCTTTTCTATCTCTAGTGCTGCTTCTTCCCTTTGACTGGGTGGAATGTCGGGTAGGTTTTTTGAGGAGACAAGACAAAGATCGAAGGGGATATGATAACCTCTGGTTATTATCCTTTGTACCCAATAATCGGTGGTGATGGTTAGCCAGGCAAAAGGGTACAAGGAGAAATGACCCCCAACCACCTCCAGAGGAAAGGAGTTGGGTCGCTTTTCAGGAGCGCTGGTAGGATTGGCCAGGAAAAGAATCCCTGGAAACCTGGTTACGTGGACCCCCTCTGCCCCAAAAGGGGCATCTTCCCTGTAAATTTCCCCCTCTGCCTCTAGGGGAGAACTCGGCCTGTGTGTCACAGAAAGGACCCTGAGACTTCTTGAACCATATCTTCCCACTCTTTTGGTTTCGGGAGAAAGCACATTGAGGGGGAAGAATAACGGACACCTATGGCAGAAAGGGTCTTACCATCCTTTTCACATCTGGCCAGTGTGCTTTTAACTTCGGGTGCAAACAGCGAAGAGGCTTCAATGGGAGCGTTAAGAAAGGAAGCCTTAAAGGGTTCCGCGAAATTGCCCAAGCACATCCAGGGTTGTCATCTCAAGACCACAGCTGAACCTGCTGCTCTAGCTGCTCCTTCTGATGCGTGAGATATCAGTCGCATGGAGGAGTTAGATATTGACTCAATGGTGGCCAGCTGATAGGCCACTTTGTCATGGACCTCATCGGACACGGCACCAGCCAAGGTTTCGGAGAGCTCGAAAATTAGATCCCTTTGAAGCCTGGTAAAGTGGGACATATAATTCCGGGACCTGATAGCAAAGGTCGCTGATGCAAAGGTGCGCTTCCCTATCCTGTCCAGGGCCCGGAACTCTTTGTTGGGCGGATAGACAGTCTGGCTTTCTTCTTCTGCCAGATCCTTTTTGGTTGTGGCCGCCACCACCACAGCATCCACAGGAAGACCTTTAGACCAATGGGGATCCATAGCAGGAGGGGACAAAATCTTATCTGGCCTCCGGAGAATAGCCTCGACGATGTCAGGAGCCTTCCACGCATGCTGCACGATGAGCCGGACAAGTTCATCGGCAGGTGGAGTAACCCAAGAGGTAGGGGGCGGGTGCAAAAAGCCTGCAGGAACACAGACTCCTCAGAGATCAGATTAGAGGGCTGCCAGTCACCTCTCTGTTTAAGGATTTCGAGGAAATCACCAAAGGATACCTCAGAGGGTGACCTAAGGGATCCTTCCCCATCATCAAAGTCTGTGTCTTCAGTGAGGGACTCCTCTGTGGAGTCCATGTACTTCCTCTTGCACGAACTTTTCCGGTGAACTTCTTCAGAGGGGGAAGCTGGGGAAAACAATGAAAAGGGTGTTTCCTGTGGGAATATGTCCTAAGGCCCTTGCGCCCAGTGTCCACTAAGTGTGACTTGTGAACATAGCAGTCCAGGGGAGGGCAGGGAGATGGACAGCACAGTATCACCAGCAGAAGCCAGAGCCTTCTCCATCAGTTGGAAGGCTGGTCCACCTGAAGAGGGGTGAGTGTCCAGGACAGGGGTCACCCCTCCCTAAATAGCTCAGCCTGCCAACCCTGAGTCCCCGGATGGCTGTGAAGCAAATTATGCCCGTCACAACTATCATCCTGGGTCATAGCAAAACTCTCCTACCACGAAGGTAACTGCGGTTCCTTAGTGAGGTCCATAAAGGGAACCGAGGGGGAAGACTGTGCTATATCAACAGACTTTAAAGGCAATGAAGGAGGAGAATAAGAAGGGGTCTTTGGCGATGGGTGATCATCTCCCAAGGAAGGATAGGTCCTGGGGGCAGGATACCTCTGGCCAGAAGCACTTGATCCACAAGACGCAACACGTTGTGTTCAGAAAGGCTTGTAGTGGACCTCACGGAGACAGCTGAAGGAGAAACAGGTCTGTCCACAGAAGAGACAAGCTCGGTGCCCACCTCACCAGTCTGTACTGAGAACAACAGTGCTGAGAGAGACTGGACTACGGGTGTCTGCACCAAGGAAATCATTGGTGCCGAGGTCACGGTCTGCACTGACAAAAGGATCAGTGTCGAAGAGGTTGCCAGTGCCGAAGCTGGAACCGACAAAATTGGTGTCAATAACTGAGGCGTCAGTTCCGAGTAAGATGTCGGAGCCGATGTGGTCAAGGTCTGCGCCGACTGAAGAGTCGGTGCCAATGTAGTAGTCGTAGTAGTCTGAACCGAGGAGCCCCTCGGTACCGATACAGTAAAGGCTACAGTAAATGGAGCCGAAATCACTGATGGCGCTGAAAGTCTAGGCATCGAAAGCGCTGGGGCTGACTGAGTGAGCTCCGAAGCAGAAATCTTAGCCTTCTTAGATAGATCTTGGTTGGCGGGAGTCCCCAGCCGAGGACGAAGGCAGAGACTTGGCCTTCATAGGATCTAATATTTTCTTATGGGCTCTAGGAGGGGTTGAAGCCTCCGACCCAGAAATGGCCTCTGAAAAGGGAGATTTAAGAAGTCCCTTCAGCAACTTATTTTTCCTCTCAATCCAAATTCTATTGAAAACATTTTTACAAATACCACAGGGTGGGTCGACAGATAAGTGAGACACACCCAAGCAATAAACACACAGAGAGTGTGCATCTGATGTAGGTAATTTGTGTCCACAATCTGAACACCTTTTAAATCCTGGACTACCTTTTTTATCTGCCATGATAGAAAAGGAGACAGAAGAAAGGGTACCAGCAATGGTACAAAAGAATACCCAAAGGTAATGAAGAAAAGAAGGGGTTACCAATGATGGTAAGGGAGAAAATACCTCACGGTAAAAAGTGCAGAGTAAAGAGAAGAGAACTCAAGGATATACAGTCACTAAATGCGATAAGGTAAGAGACAACAAAATAGAAACTTTTCTGACAGAAAAGGTTATATTAGGCTAGTCTAACAAATATCTATACTTAGCTCAAGAGAAGCAGCTTGACACGACCGAATGGTGACGTGGCAAATGAAATCTGAGGTAACAGGGAGAGGGGAATTCTGGGTAAGAGTTTAGCTTGAGAGTTTGTAGCTGATGCGAACTTGGAAGATGGCCGGCTCAGTTCTGAGGTCGGAACCAATACCCATACATAAGGAATGAATGAGGATTAACAATATCAGATTACCGTTTTCAGATGCACCTAAATGAAAATTAGAAATAGCGGCCAGTTGGACTCGAATGGTTGCTGCTGCAGCTCCAGTTTTGTTAAGAATTCCAAAATATCTGAGATGGACGCCAGGAAAGGGTCAATGTTTTTCTGCTGTGCCCAGATGGAAAACCTTTTCCACTTACTGAGGTAAAGTTTCCTAGTTGAAGATTTGTGAGACGACAATAGGATATGCCGCACTGCTTCTGATAAATTCTAAATCTGGCTATTCTGGGAATTGGAGCAGCCAAGCTGTCAGTGTGATGGACTGAAGAGAAGGATGAAGAGCTCCTGATGACTGGGTCAACAGATCCGGCACTGGGTCCAGGATCCAAGGCTCCTCTAGCAGATGAGGCTTTAGGAAGGGGAACCAAATTTGACGAGGCCAATATGGGGCAATTAAGGTAAGTGTCCTGCCCAGAAAACTTGCTTTCTGCAATACTTTGGGAATCAGTGAAAAGGGAGGAAAAGCATATAGGAGTCCCGGAGGCCAATCGTAGACGAGTGCGTCCCTCGGGGATTGTCCCTGTTGAGGGATCAGGGCAAAGTAGTTGCTGCACTTGGTGTTTGTGGGGGTGGCAAAAAAGTTGCAGCAAGGCTGGCCCCATCTGCAGAAAATCATTTCTGCTATTTCATTCTTGAAAGACCACTCATGAAGTAGCAAAATAGCTCTGCTGAGTTTGTCTGCTATTACGTTGGATTTCCCCGGAATGTGCATTGCTATCAGAAAACGCTGGGAGGACTCTGCCCATTTCCATAATCTTAGAGCCTCTCGACACAGGGGGTAAGATTTGGTTCCGCCTTGTTTGTTTATGTACCAGACTAGACATGTTGTCCGACTAGAATGCAATTGTACCTAGTGGACGAGAGTCTTGAAAGGCCTGCAACACTAAAAGAACCGCTCTCATCTCCAGGATGTTTATGTGCAAATGAGCCTTGTGAGCCTGCCAAGTACCTTGGGCTGTCCGTCCCTGATAATGCCCTCCCCACCCGATCAGGGAGGCATCTGTGGTTGCTGTTGCAACTGGAGTGGGGAGAAGAAATGGACGGCCCATAGTCACCATCTCAGACATTAGCCACCACTGAAGGTTGTCCTTGCAAGAGTTGGTAATCAGAATGGGGTGATTCATTGGTAAGTCCTGAAACGTCCACTGTGTGAATAGCAGCCACTGAAGAATGCGGATGTGAGATCTCGCAAGGGGTATTGCAATAATCGCTGTTGCCATAGTGCAGAGCAGTTTGAGAATCTCTGATGCTGGTGCTTTTCATCTTGACAGGAGATGCACAATTTGTTGTTGAAGGATAAACACTCTTTCGGGAGGGAGCTTCAGGGACATGCTGACCATATCTAAGTCTGCTCCTATAAAGAGTGTACACTGCAATGGCAATAAAGCAGACTTTTCTGAATTTATCGTAATACCCAGCTGTAAGCATAGATCTATGGTAGCGTCCCTTGCCCGAATAAGCTGATGCCTGGTGGGGGGCGGTAAGGAACCAGTCATCCAAGTAAGGAAACACCCAGATTCCTGAATGCCTCAAGTGAGCCATGACCACTGCCATAGATTTGGTGAACACTCTGGGGGCTGTAGTGAGACCAAAGGGCAGGGCCCGAAACTGGAAGTGACTGGCTCCCAGCTGGAAGCGCAGATGATCCCTGGATGGCCTGGCCATTTTGATATGGTAGTACACATCCTGGAGATCTATAGAGTACATCCAATTGTCCTTCCCCTAAGAACGGGAGAATGGACTGAAGCGTGACCATCCAAAACTTCATCTTTACCACATATTTGTTGAGTCTGCTGAGGTCTAGAATAGGTCTCCATTCCCCTGTCTTCTTTGGTACAAAAACAACCTTGAGTAAGTTCCAGATCCTTGCTGGTCTGCTGGGATTGGCTGGATGACTCTTTTTTGCAATAGTTTCTGGACCTGTATGGATGCCACATCCCGTAGACTGGGTGGAACGTCTGGGATTCCTTTTGTTGGTCTGGGCTGTGAGAGAACGGGAATGGAATGTCCTCTGGATATAACGTTTTGTACCCATCTGTCTTCCATGATATTTAGCCAGGTGCCTCGGTACAAAGACCAACGCCCCCCTACTGCCTCCAGAGCAGGACAGTCGGGCCTCCTTTCATGAGCGCTGATAGGGTTTCCCAAGGAACTGACACCTGTCACCCTGGTTCTTCAGACCCCCTCTACTGTGTGGGCATAGTCTTCCACCATTGCCACCCCCTCTGACCCTGGAGGAGGCTTCACCTTGTGAGTTCGGAAAGGCTCCTTGGGTCTTACAGAACCACATTTTCCCACCCCATTGACCTTTGGGATAAGGTCTAGTAGGGGTAGTAAAACAGACTCCAATGGTAGATAGAGTCTTACCGTCTTGCTCACATCTGGTGAGGGTCTCTAACTTTTGGTCCAAATAAGGAGGCACCATCAAGGGGGGCATTCACAAACAACGACTTAAAAGGTTCCGCAAAAGAACATAAGAGCATCCAGGAATGTCTTCGCAAAGCAACTCCTGTACCTGCAGCCCTACTCGTTCCATCAGCTGCGTAAGACACAAAGCGCATGGAGAGTTTACGATGGAGTTGAGGGTAGCAAACTGAGAAGTCACCTTGTCTGCCACAGAGACGGCTAATGCACCCTGGAGAGCATCTCCAAGCTCCTTAAGGAGATCTCTCTGAAGTCTTGTGAAGTGGGTTAGGTAGTTCAATGACTGAAGGGCAAAGGTCGTAGAACTGAACATGCACTTCCCATATCTGTCCATTATCCTAGCCTCTCTATTAGGAGGATGGACAGACGTAAAAGTCTCCGACATCTCTTTCATAGTGGCTGCCGCCACCACCATGGCATCAACAGGTATGGGTTTAGATAAAAAGGACTTATCTTGGGATGCTGAAATGTACTTGTTGGGCCTTATAGGAACAGGCTCCATAGAATCTGGTGACTCCCATGCCCTTCAAGACAAAAGATCCATCAACACATCGAAGGGTGGAGACACCCAAGAGGTGGAGGGTCGGGACCTGAAAGCCTTCAGGAGCACCGATTCGTCCTCGGTAGGGTTTAGGGGCGGCTAGTCTCCTCTCTGCTTAAGGATCTCAAAGATATCTCCGAAGGAAATATCCTCAGAGGGGGACCTTGGGGACCCTTCCGATTCTTCCAAATCGGTATCCGACATGATGATTCCTGAGGGGAATCTAGATACTTCCTCTTACATACTATGTATCCTGAAGAGCTACTGAGCACATCTAGTTAGCCTTGTGCAGGAAAGGCAAAATGGACTGCACCGTGATCATCTGGAACTTTGTACACTAAACCGATCTGTTCAGACTGCTGAGATCAAAAATTGGTTTCCAGTCCCCTGTTTTCATTGGTGCTAAAAGAATCTTGAGTAAGTTCTGGATTCTACCTTGTCTGAAGGGATCTCTTGGATGACACTTTTTTCTAGCAGCTTTTTTATTTATAGAGCGGCTGCTTTCCTCTGACGGGGTGGAACATAAAGATTTTTGTTGACTGTAAAGGGAAGAGGAAGAGAAAAGGGAATTACATAACCTATGGAAATAATCCACTGCACCCACGTATCTTTTATAATGTCTAGCCAGGCTCTCTGGTGCAGGGATATATGACCCTCAACTGTCCGTGAAGGTGGACAATTGGGACTCCTTTCAGACGCGCTGATAGGGCCCTGTCAGAAAAAGAATGTCTGGACCCCTGGTTCTCCAAGCCTCCTCTGACACATGGGTTGCATCTTCTGTTTAAGTTCTGCCTCCTCTGCCCCTGGGGGAGCTATCAACTTGTGGATCTTGGAAAGGACCCTGGAACTTTCTGAACCACATTTTTCGATCACCTCGTTCATTCCTAGAGAAGGTTCTTTGAGGTGCTGAAAGATGTAATCCCACTGCAGAAAGGGTCTTTTCATCTTGCTCACACCTGTAATGTGTGTCCCTCACCTTAGGGCCAAACAACAAACTGCCATCAAAAGGTGCATTGACGGATGAGGACTTGAAGGGCTCTACAAGAATCACACAAGTGATTCCAGGCATGCCTCCTAATGGAAATGCCTAAACCCATTGCCCTTGAGGTACCTTCAGCTGCATATGAAGTCACACAGGATGTAGATGGGTGAGACCCAAAGGCTTCTAGGGAAGGGTTATCAGTAGACCAACCACCCCTTTGTTTTAGGATCTCTAAAATGTCATCAGGTGGTGATCTTGGGGACACATTCTACTCATAAAAATCAGTATCTTCAATGACAGACTCTTGAGGACAGTCATGCCTCCTCTTGCACTTTCTCTTTCTAAGGACTTCTTCGATGGGATATTCTGGAGAAGCATCAGAAGAAAGAAGAATACCCTGCCGGGCAGCCTGGTGACTTTGGGCCGGCTGCCCCTGTGAAGTAGAATGAAGAGGCTCAAGTCACAGACACATGGCATCCAGAAGGGAGATATGAAGGGTGTGGAACTGTCCATCTTACAAAAGCAGAGAACATTCTTTCTACCACCTCAAACCCAGAGCACTCTGGGGAGGAGGCAGCTGATGTAGCCATAGATGCAGACCTGCGTCTGGCCCATAGCTCTCTCTGACCCAAAGGCAGTCTAACAGAGGCAGACGTCAAAGCCAAGCTAGCCAGTGCCAAGGCTTCAAGGTAGAGAGATGTCTCCGACAACTCTGGAGTTGACTGTAACCCCTCGGATCTGACAATGATGCTTCAGTTCCAACACGCTCAGAGCTAGTGTACCCAGAGAAAGTATCAAAGCCAAAGATACAACAATCTTCAGATCTGATACAGATTGTACCAAAAAACTCTGATGCAAGGGCTCCAAAACCATGGGTCGAATCGAAAGAGGAGCAGAGATGGACGGTGTAGTACTAGTAAAGGTCTCCGAACCCGAAGGAGTAGGAACCTGGAGAACTTCCATCTGAATCTATGCCGAGAGGAATTTCCTCATCATCCTATCTATGTCATCTTCTACCAGAAGAAGAATGAGAGGATGAGGCAACTGAAGGAGACCTGGAATGTCAGTGTCTCTCCAAGAATGGGGCTGGAACGCTGGAAGGTACAGAAATCAAGGATGATGCACTCCTTTTTCAGGGTAAGTGCTTCGGATCAAATGCTACTGGATCAGAGGAAGCAAGTTTGACATCAGCCACCAACTGATCCAAAGATGTAAGACTTCGGATCTGACTTTTTACATAGTTTTCGAGTTGGCTCCATTGTCAGATCCAAGGATGGAGTACAAGATCTAGACTGCTCTGATGGCCTTTTGTGTGCTGTTTCTTGTCATGTTTAGGGCGGTTAGTGACTCCAAAAAGGTCATAGGAAGTAGACTTTTTAGAATTAAACTTGTTTTTGTGATCTACAATTGCTCAAGGATTAAATGACTTACAGATGTCACAATCATTTAAATAAGCACTGGATGCACAAATCATGCGAATCAGACAAGGAAAGCTTATGCTCACACTGCTTATATTTTTTAAAGCCTGAAAGCTTTTAATTACCTAAAGGAAGAAAGAAAGGTTTATTAAAAAAAAAAAAAAAAAAAACTTTTTCTAAGAAAACAATAGTATAAAAGGGAAGGGGAGAAGCTAACAACAATGGTGTGAAAGGGAAGGGGAGAGAACTAAATACCGACAATGTTATTAAGAAATGTACTAAATAAGTGTAGGTAGGGATGATACAGATGTATATATATATATATATATATATATATATATATATATATATATATATATATATATAGCTAGATATACACACACACATATATATATATATATATATATATAGCTAGATATACACACACACACATATATATATATATATATATATATATATATATATATATTATATGTATGTGTGAAAGAAAAATTGTCAAATGAGATCTGAGGTATGTTAGGGGATAGAACAACATGGATAAGGGAGAAGCTCAAATGTTCTAGTGGCCATGAGCTGTAAAAAAACAATGGCCAAGTCGGATCTGAGGGTTGGATCCAAACCCAATTATTATATTTCACTGTAGCACGTGCATTTATTTGACAGCATTAACAACTCCAACAACTACTTCAGATCATGTACTACTAAAAACTAAGATGACAATACAGGGTAATATAGTAAAAATAAGACACTGGTGCTTTCTTACCTACCTGTTAAAAAGAGAGGAATTTAAGAAATTGGCTAACGGAAATTATTCATGACCTATTACAGAAGGCAAAATTTCTTCAAGCGGGATAGCAAACGAGTGAGATAAAATGAAAATGAAGTTTAAAAACAGGGCAGAAATAAAACAGATAAAGTTAAGTAGAAATAGGAATTATTCAGAGGTGCTGTCAAAAGTTAAAGTATTGCAGAATAAGGGGAATCTCACAGAACAACAACTTTGGAACTACAAAGTGCTAAATGAAAAATAAGGGATTACCTGGATAATATGCATGAACAATTATTCTTTGATAGTTTGAAAATGTTTGGCATAGCCAAACAAAAGCGCTTATCACTATTGTTCGTTTGCATTGCGAGTTTTATATTTAAAAAGTTTGCATTTTAAATTTCTATAAATCTGAATTGGAATAAACACTTCTTCAGCCTGTCCGGATTGTTCATAGGTTGATACTAGGCTATCTGCCCTAGGGCATTTATAAGCCTAGCCAGAGTGTGTTTGGCTTTCGCCACCCTTTTAGATTAGTTGACTGTGCCTCTGTATAGTAGGTCACAGAAAGTAGCCCTTTTAAGGTTAGTTTACTGTACCTCTGTCAAGCAGGGAGACAGAAGAGATCCCAGGGGTAAACTTACAATCTCTCATTCACTCGTCAAGATTTCTCTTGAAGAGGGTCAGTGAGGGGCTCTGCCTAACATGGATTGGGATTTTGTTCCAGAGTGAGGAGAGCCTCTGGGATATGAATCTGTCCTCCAGCATGTCCTATTTATTTCTGTGCTGAGGTTCAAGTCCCTGGAGCGTGTAGCTCTAAGGGACTGGATTTCCTGAGGTGAAGCATGTCCATTAATTCTGAGTTGGACATGGCTTTATACGTCAGACACAGATCACCTCTGAGTAGGCGGTACGCAACCAAGTAGAGCTGGAGTTTCTTTAGCCGAGCTGCATAGGGCATCTGTTTGAGCCCCTTGATGCTCTTGGTGAGGTACTTTTGGGGTATTTCCAGTTGCTGCAGGTGTCGGGTAAGGTACATCCCAAATGGGCCATTGTATTCAATTATGGGCCTGATAAGTGATGAGTAGAGGGGCACAATGACCTCTCGATCTAGATTTTTATCCTTTCATGATAAGGTGGGCTATATAGAAGGTCTTTCTGACCACTTTGGCAACGTGATTGTCAAAGGAGAGAGTGCTGTCTACTTGGGTCCCCAAGTCCCTAATTACTTCTTCCGTACTTAATGGATTACCATCTATGTGGTAATTTGTGGGCACTTTGTTTTTCTCAAAGGGGATGACTATGCACTTTTTGGCATTTAGCTTTAGGCCATGGCTCTGGTACCAGTTATCTGTCTCCGAGACACTTTTGGAGGATGCTTGCGTCAGCCGGAGAGTCGATTATGGTACCCAGTTTGCAGTCATCTGCGAACTTGGTCAGCCATAGTCCACCCGTGTTAGCCTGTACCTCTGAGAAATATATACTGAACAAGAGAGGTCCCAGGACTGAGCCTTGTGGGACGCCACTTGTAACTGGTTTAGAGTCTGACATGGCACCTGCTATTCTGACCATGTGGGTTCTATCCCTGAGCCAGTTTGCAACCCATCTTGTGATATAGGGGTTGATATTTAAGCTGGTGAGCTTATTTATGATGCCCGAGTGGGGAATTGTGTCGAAGGCTTTTGCGAGGTCCAGGTAGGTTGTGTGGACTACCTTCCCTTCATCTATGGCTTTGGTAACTGTTTCAAAGAAGTCGACCAGGTACAAGAGGCAAGATCTGCCCTTAACAAAGCCAAATTGGGTAGGATCCAGTGTCTGGAGGTTCCCAATGTCTTTGTTTATGATTTCCATGATGATACGCTCCATAGCTTTGCAGACCAGGCTTATAGGGCGATAGTTTCCTGGGTCTGTTGTGGCACCACCTTTGTGGAGTGGGACCACTGTTGCTGTACGCCATTCCTTGGGTACATATCCTGTAGTAAGGTTGAGAATGAACAGTGACTTTATATGAGGGTTTAGTTCTTCTTGGAGCTTGTGTAAGACGCAGCCCGGGACACCATCTGGTCCCATTGATGCTGTGTTTTTTGCTTTGGAGAGGGCAGCTCTCACCTGTGCATCTGTGATCTCAGGAAGGCTACACTCTGCTGGGATAGAAATTTGCTCTTTTGGGGGGGAAGGGGGGGAGAAGTTTGCACTGAACCTTTCTGCCAGGATGTTGGCAATGTCTGTGGGTTCAGTGTATTTTTTGTCATTATGCAATAACTCAGAGCATATCTGGGAGTTGCCTCCCAGGTTTCTGACATAACTAAAGAAGGCCTTGTGATTATCTTTAGTGTCTTGTGCAATTTTTCTTTCGAAGCTGGCCTTAGATGATTTTATGAGGGATCTTAGTTTCTTGCTTGTACTGATCAGACACGCCTTCCCTTTTTGGGATTTTGCTCTATCATGTAGTAGCTTTCTCCTTCTGTTGTATAGTTTATTTATGGCCAGGGAACACCAGACAGGTTTCCTGCCCTTGGAGGAGTGAGTCTTGGTTTTATTTGGGATAGCAAGCTCCATGCATTCCCGTAGGTGTCCATAGAATGCTTTTGTAAAGGATTCTGCATTTTGGGCTGTATTTTCCACTGGCCCAGGGGCTTTGAAGGATTCCACCTCGGTTTTGAGAAGTGTGAAGTTTGCTTTTGAGAAGTTCTTCACCGTGGTTTCCTTGGCTAGGGGTGGGGACGGAATACGGATGTCCAGTGAGATTAGTTTATGGTCTGATCTTACCAATGAGGGGTATACCTCTGGTGTGGAACATAGAGACCCCATGTTGGTGATGACCAGATCCAATACGTTTTCCTCTCTTGTGGGAGTGGTGACCAGTTGTTCCATAGCATTTGAGTTTATAAATTCTAGGAACCATTGGGCGAGGGTGTTTGGGCTTGAGTAGTTTTCCCAATCAATGTTTGGGTAGTTGAAGTCACCCAATATAATGGTGTTTGGAGCGACCTTCATATTCTCCAGTGTTCTCAGGAAAGCCGAGTGAGGTTCCTGTGTTTGGGAGGGTGGTCTGTAGCAGGCTACAAACTGAAAGGCAGTTTTGCCCACTGTTAGTTGCACATGGATGGTCTCCGATGCTTCTTGCAGTGCCACTAACCTGGAGGTGTGGGTATCTTTGATAAATATGGATACTCCCCCTCCTTTTGTGGTTCGGTCCGAGTTTTGGGGCCGGAAAGCATGGTATGAAGTATAACCTGTTAGTGCTGGGTTGCTCTCGGGAGCCTTGAACCAGGTTTCTGTTAGTGCACAGATATCGATATTCTCCATACTGAGGAGAGTCTCGAGTGCATGCATCTTGAGGTTTAGACTTCTGGCGTTGAGCAGCATTACCCTTAGTTTTTTCTTTGTGTTGTCTATGGAGGTGGGTTTGTCTTTTGAGCCTTGCCTAAAAAAGGCACTATGGGGGAGGCAAGAGCCTTTGCCAGTATTCGAAAACCCAGGGGTGACAGGTGCAAGCCATTCCTAGCGAAGCAACGTGGCTTGTCAGGCATGTCATCCCAGGCTCCCAGACACTGGATCCCCTTTGAATGACACCAATACTTTAGCCAATTGTTAAAATTGATCATTTTGTCTTTACACTGTGGCATCATTCTTGGTGAGGGTAAGATGCTACTCAAGGTCAGGGTCATACCAGCCTGGGCTACATGATCAAAGAGCTCCTCTATGTCTTTTTTAATGTAGTCCAGGGAGGTATGTCTCAGGTCATTCACACCAGCATGGACAATGATGGAGTCATATTTGTACTTGCTTTGGAGTGACCTGAGTGCTTGTGTTATGTGGTGGATCCTGGCACCCGACAGGCAGCTTACAGTGACCTTCTCCTTGTTCAGCCTGGTGAGTGGGACATCAGTGTGTCTGACAATAGAGTCACCTATTACAAGTGTATTAGGTGTGCTGTTAGGCCTTAAGGGCTGTGACTGTGTGGCACACTAACTTTGTAAGCTATGTGCTATGTGGGTATTGTTTCGTGGTAGGGGTTGCTTGGATGTCTGCTTTGGAGGTCTCTGCTGCTTAGGCAGATTTTTATTTAGAGCCTCCGAGTATGTTTTTGTGTGTTTATGTGTTTGGTTTGCTGATGTGATAGGTCTATGTGAGACTGGATTTGTGGTGTGTGTGGTTACCTTCTCCTCCTAACAGGCTGTGCCAGTACTGGGTTGAGAGAGCTTTGCCTCCAGTTTGGCTATATAGTTGTATCTCTCTCATATATTTGAGCTTGTTGGAAGGAGGAGAGGGTGGTCTGTATACATAAGGCAGTTGCAACATTGCTTCAAGATTCCCAGATTCACCAGCTGGACTGGAGAGTAAACCCGAACCTGACCTTTGGGCATGGCTGAATAATATAGTGAACTACTTATTGACTGATTAGAAAGAACCAATAGGGAGCAAGTGCTTAAAAGGAGTATAAGAGAATGTAGTGCTCAAGTTTATTAGTGTTTACCTATGAGATTACTTGTACGGGCAAGTGCAGGGCTTTAGAATGAAAATAGAGTGCTTATTTTGAGATTTAGAGCAGTTCTAAGGGAAAAAGTGAAGAGCAGACTTTGTGGAGCCAGGAATAGTTTAAACCTGTTTAAGCGGTGCTGCCCGACGCTGCTCTGTGCGCAAGACCGCGCAAAAAGACAGTTGCAGGGTTTTAAGAGAGAGAGATCAAGGAGTTTGGAATTGACCCAAAATGACCAATAAAACTACAGCTTCTAGGTAGTAACCATTCCTACAGGGACAGGCAGGCTGCTCAGTGCTAACCACTGCCACTGGTGAACACAGAGACTTCCCTTTAGACCAAGCAAGCACTGGCTTCCAAGAAACTTACAAACAGTTCAGAACAGCAAATCTGTAACTGAACTTTCTTAAATTTCAGAAAGTGGGAAAAAAGCAAGTTTTTTTTTTGTTTTAGTTTAAAGGTAGCAGAGATACACAAGTAGCAAAATAGTCAGAACAGTGCAATAAATGACCCCACACTTGAGTGCTAAGCCAGAGTCAGGTAAAATGCAATTTTAAGAAAACTGATTTTAAATTAAGTCCAACACAGGAAATGCAGTAAACAGGCTCTAGATGTATTCTAAATACTGTTTCTAATACAGATATCAACTTTAGCAAACCGGAAAACACCGAAAATTAGGCGGCAAAGCAGTAATTTTAAACAAAAAATCAGAAGAAAATACTTAAAATCTCAAAAGTGGCTCCTTTCTTCTCTCAGTGTTTTCTCCCCTTGGTAGGTGTTTCAGCAACAACTATCAAGCCTGGAAAGACGCTAAAACCACGAGGCAGCAGGGTTTTAAGAGAAAGAGATCAAGGAGTTTGGAAATGATCCAAAATGGCCAATAAAACTACAGCTTCTAGGTAGTAACCACTCCTACAGGGACAGGCAGCCTGCTCAGTGTTAACCACTGCCACTGGTGAACACAAAGACTTCCCTTTAGCCCAAGCAAGCACTGGCCTCCAAGAAACTTACAAACAGTTCAGAACAGCAAATCTGTAACTGAACTTTCTTAAATTTCAGAAAGTGGGAAAAAGCAAGATTTTTTTTGTTTTTTTTTGTTTTAGTTTAAAGGTAGCAGAGATACACAAGTAGCAAAATAGTCAGAACAGTGCAATAAATGACCCCACACTTGAGTGCTAAGCCAGAGTCATGTAAAATGCAATTTTAAGAAAACTGATTTTAAACTGATTTTTAATTAAGTGCAACACAAGAAATGCAGTAAACAGGCTCTAGATGTGTGTTTTTCGTATTTGGTTTACCAGTGCTCTCATTGTCTTGGCGAATTATTCTTTGGTCACTGCAGAGCGCAAAAACGTTTAGTATTACTTAGGCAACAGAAAAAGAAATGGTTGTCACCAAACTAAGAGAACCTATGACAAAAATAAATAAATAAAATAACCAAAGATCCTACATAGGTATTAGACATATTTCTGAAATTTTACGAAAATGTATATAAAACAGAGGAATGAGGAAACCCTGAAAAAGCACAACACAAATGGAAATATTTATAGAAGACTTAATTATGCCAAGGTTAGAGGAAGATGATGCTCAACAACTAATAGTTAATACAGGAGGAGATGAGATACAAATACTACTATATAATCAATCTGCAGGGTCATCTCCAAGAACAGATAGTGTGGAAGTTTGGAAGTTAGGCAGGAGGAAGATTTGTAAGGTTTTGTTTAATAGCATTTTTAAAGGCAGAGAAGCACCATCATCTTGGAAGAAAGCTGTGGTGTGGTGGCTATAATATTCTAAGAGGGTAAAGACCATGACCCACCCAGCTGATATAGATACATTTAAATTTTAAACCACAAGGTGTTCATGTCTCTAACAGCTAAAAGAATGTAAAAAATACTGCCAAAAGTGACAGATATGGATCAATGTGGTTTGGGAAGGGAGCAAACATTTAACAACATTAACCCAACAATGATGATCCACAGAGAAGCAGAATGTAACAAAATACCACTGTTGTTGGTGGTCTTGATGGAGATAAAGCTTTCAATAGCAGGAGCTGGGATTTATGAGTATGGCAATGGAAGCATTTGCATTCCCTGATACAATAACAGGGTTAATTAGGGGGATATAGGAAGGATTGGTGTCAAGAATTAAGTTGGGGTTGTTCCTGTCTGATAAACTGTGATTAAATAGAGGAACCAGGTGGGGGGGCTCATTCCCCCTCGTTATTTTCATTATATTTATAGCCACTGACAAAAAAATGGACTCAGAAATTCAAGGATATAATTAGTATGTTAATCATGAAAAGTTGGTTTATTTGTAGATATTATTTTGTACACAATGAATCCCGTAAATGACATTTCAGTGCTGTGGAACAGTTTAAGGCAGTTTTAAGCCTTTTAGGCATACACAACTAATGAAGATAAAACTATGGCTAAAGCAGTAAATAATGTACCCACCCATGAATTGGTTCAGCAATACCCGTGTTTATAGGGATATGATAAGATAAAGTATTTAGGAGTATGGGTTGAAAAGGATTCTGTTACGGTAGCCAAAGATATTGGGTAGAGACTATAAAAATGATACAGGAGCGGAGAGACTGGAATATCTTGTTTATAGATATGGATAGTATATGGCAAATTAGAAGTTATGTACATACCATAACGTTCCATGTTAGTTGTCTTCTCTTGCCTTCTTTCTTGCTGGATGGGTTTGGAGCCGATCCTCGGCTCTGACTCGGCACTTGCTAAGCTCGAGAACTCATTTTACCAGCTCGAGGCAACCCTATATCCCATGATGCAAGGCGTGACTACCTCAGATCTCGTTTGGTAGCTAGAAGAAAACCCTGCCAAAAAACATTTCTTCCCCAGGAAGAAGATTACTAAATGTAGGAGAAACTAGGCCGATAGCCACTAACAATAATGACTCTTCCTACTGGGAACTCTTGGAAAGAGTGACAACACCCCCAACAAAGGAAGGTACAACCTCAAGATCAGTCCAGGCCAGGGGGAAGGAGGGAGAGACGCAAGAAAGAAGGTGAGAAAAGACAACTAACATGGAACATTATGGTATGTACATAACTTCTAAATGTTAAGTTGTCAAACTCGCCTTCATTCTTGCTGGATGGGACTGCGTCCCTAGCACCTCTATCCTGGGTGGCTCAATGGAACAGACTCTTGAGAACTGTGGAACCAAACCTAGCCCTGTCCCTGGAGGCCAAGTCCAATTTGTAATGAGAGACAAAGGTGTGAGGAGTGGCCCAAGTGGCTGCTGCACAAATGGTGTCAATAGGTAGCCTATCCTGAAAGGCTGTGGATGTTGACAGGCTCCTGGTAGAATGTGCTTTTGGTTTAGAGGACAGTTGCTTGCCTCTAAGATGATAAACATAAGAAATGATAGAAGACAGCCATCTGGATAAGGTCACTTTAGAGACTGGGAGATCTTTTCTGTTCTCTGCATAAGAAAGGAATAGTTGATCAGATTTTCTGAATTGTTTAGTTCTGTCCAAATAATATCTGAGTTGACGATGGACATCTAAGCAATGAAGTTTTTGTTCAGCTTTGTCTGAATAATTAGGGAAAAAAACTGGTAAATCAATAGATTGATTCAGATTCGTCTGGGAAGCAACTTTGGGCAAAAAAGATGGATTAGGTCTTAAAGATACCCTATCTTTGTGAAAAACCAAATAAGGGGAACGGACACAGAGGGCCTGAAGTTCAGAAACCCTTCTAGCTGAAGTAACAGCCACCAAGAAAATTGTTCTCCAGGAAAGAAACTTTAAAGAGCATGTAGCAGCCGGTTCAAAGGGGGGTAGAATCAAGGATGCCAGCATTAAGTTCAAATCCCATATATCATGCACTACTGCAAATAAACTAAAAATTTCAGCACAGGCAGACAAACCTAGAAGATACATAGATAAATACAAAAGAAAAGTACAAAATAAAGAATTTATTGATGACCCAAAAAAGTTTTATAGAGAACTGGAAAACAAGGTAAAAGGAATAGAAAGACCGCCAAAAAAGAGGAAATGTATACATTTTGGAGAATTATCTATGATGATCCTGTGGAACATAACAAAGATGCTAACTGGATAGAAGAAGCAAAAGAAAGAATAAGAAGTTTAAATGTACAGGATATGAAATGGGATGAAGCAACAGCCAGAAATTGAAACAAAGTTAAAAAAAAGTCTCTAACTGGAAAACCTCAGGCCCAGATGCAGTACCCAACTTTTGGTTAAAAGTATTAACATCTTTGTATGAAGATTTAGACACCAGTAAGAGCTATTTATATGCGCACCCCGAACAGACACCAACCTGGCTTACAGCAGGCAAAACATTTCTCCTACTTTAAGAGTGAACCTGGAAGCTACACTAAAAATTATAGACCAATAACTTGCCTTCCGACAACGTATAAATCATACACGAGAACTGATGCTGGCAAGAGTTTATAGTCATTTAGAAAAAAACTCAATATGGGAGTAGAGCAAAAGGGCAATAAAATAGTCATATGGAACAAAGGATCATTTGTTGTTAAAGTCATACTGGAGAACTGTAAAAAGGGGAAGTATGGCAAGGATTGACTATAAAAAAAGCATTTGATAGCATCCCACATTCATGTATAAAAGGATGCTTAAAAATGTAGATGATGCACCCTACACTGACCGACTACATTAAAGCGACCATGAAACAGTGGCAGACCACTTTGCAATTAAGCCATGATAAAGGACAGATTATTATCCCAGGGATAGAAATTTAAAGGGGGATATTCCAGGATGACTCTCTGTCACCATTGCTATTCTGTCTTGCCATTAACCCATTAAGCTGTTTACTTAACTGCTTAGGCCATGGCTACAATTTGGCTCCTAGAAAAGGTGTAAAGACTTATCTTCTCTTTGTCAATGATTTAAAACTGTACAGCTCATCAGATAACGAACTGAAAACACAGCTGCACATTGTCAAAATTTTTTCAGATGATAGAAGAATGTCATTTGGTCTTGATAAGTGTGCAAAAGCAACATTTAAAACAGGAAAACTGCAGCACCAGAAAAAAGTACAGTTGTGTACACTTACCATAAATGTAGATGTTAAGAGTGTATTTACTGTTGCAGTCATTACATTTGGGTTATCTGCCTGCAGGTAGCCCTCAGTCGGCCTAATTATCAAAGTCTTGGGTCCTGAGTCGGTTGCTGTCTCATCTTCCATGACGTAAGGTAGTCAGGGGTATAAAGCATGCAGCCAACGCCATTACATCAGTTTTTCTTGCCCCATATGTCAGGTGCCCCCATAATGGGAAGCAATTATATACAAGGTTACCCCCCAACAAAAAGCAAATACACCAGAAAGCTTTAAGCATAGCAAGCAAGAATAGAAGTATAGTCAATAGAAGTCAGGGGGTTGGAGGGAGGGTAACCAGGACTGCAAGAGTGAATACACTCGAACATCTACATTTATGGTAAGTGTATACAACTGTACTATGTTCTTCGTGTTTCACTGTTGCAGTCATTACATTTGGGTAGATTTCCAAACCAAAGCTAAGGAAGGGAGGAGGCACTTACATAGCATTAGGACTAGCTATAAGGCCCTGCAAGACTGCAGTGGCAAAACCAGCTGTGGATTTAGAAAAAATTGGCAAGTGGTAATACTTGGTGAAGGTATGTACAGAACTCCAGGTAACAGCTTCTAGGATGTCCCTGGTAGGGACACCTCTGAGAAAGGCTGTAGAGGTAAGATGCAGCCCTGGTTGAATGTGGTCTTATCCCCTGTGAGGGTAGGTTTTCCATGATGCTTATAGCAGAAATGAATGCAATGGCCTATCCACTTAGAAATGGTTTGCTTTGAAATGGCCTTCCCCTCTGCCCCTGCAGCAAATACAACCAGCAGCTGTTTAGATTTCCTGAGAGGCTTATTCCTATCCAAGTAAAATCTAAGTTGTCTGTGCATGTCCAAGGAGTGCAGTATTCATTCCCCTTTGTTCTGCGGATTAGAAAAGAAGGTTGGTAAATGAATGGACTGATTAAGGGCCATACTGGATACCACCTTTGGCATAAAGGAGGGATTGGTCCTGAGGGACACCCTGTCCGCATGAAGGATGATGAAAGGCTCCACTGCCATGAGGGCCTGTAATTCAGACACCCTTCTTGCTGAAGTGATGGCTAGGAGGAAGGCTCTTTTCCAAGAAAGGAATTTCAACTCTGCATTTGCAGCTGGCTCAAAGGGAGGTAGAGTGAGCTTTTCCAACACAAAGTTAAGGTCCCAGACTGGAGTAGGGGCACTCCTGGGTAGTCTTAAGTTTTTGGCCCCTCTGAGGAATTGCTTCAGCAGTGGATGAGAGAAGAGGGGTGGCTCTGTATTATAATGAGCTGAGATGGCAGAGGCATGAATTTTGATGGAAGAAAAGGAATGGCCCTTGTGAAGCATCTCAGTTAAGTATTGAAGAATGAGCAGTAGATTGGGCACAGTTGGGTCTATCCCCTGTGTTTGGTTACAGGAATAGAATTTCTTCCTTTTTTCAGCATTGGATTTTCTAGTACTAGGACTCCTTGCCTCCAGAATGACATCTATCACTTACTTACTGAGGGATGGTAAAGAAGGAGACAAGTAATTAGCCAGGCTGTAAGGTTCAGGATTTGAAGCTGTGGGTGCAGAATCTGGCCCTCCTGCTGGGACAGCAGGGCAGGGGTCTGAAGCAGGTGCCATGGTTCCAGAAGTGACACACTGCACAGGTGGGGGTACCAGTGTTGGCGTGGCCAGTCTGGTGCAATAAGTATTGCCCTTGGTTTGTCTTGTTTGATCTTTAGTAGCACTTTGGAGAGGAGAGGCAGAGGGGGAAAGGCATAAACTGATAGGTTTTTCCAGCTGAAGGACAGGGCATCCACTTTCCAAGCTTGTCTGTCGGGAGTTCTTGTGCAGAATTTGTTCAATTGGTAGTTCTGAGGGGAGGCAAACAGGTCCATCTCTGGGCTCCCCCATTTGAATCTCAAAATGTTGAATATTTTTGGTTCCAGTTTCCACTCGTGTGGGTCCATGAAATTTTTGCTTAGGTCTACCAGTGTATTTAGCTTGCCTGGCAGGAACTGAGCTTGTAGGTGCACTTGGTAGCTCAAGGCTGTGTTCCACAGAGCCATGGCTAGTCTGCAGAGGGGGGTATGAATGGGTTCCCCCTGCTTGTTTATGCACCACATAACAGTGGTGGTGTCCGTCTTTACCTATAATTGTCCTGGAAGAATGTGGTTCTTAAAGGCTGTCAGAGCATTTTGTACAGCTAACATTTCTTTTTGATTGATATGCAGGTGCATTTGACTCGGGTTTCATTTGCCCTGAATGCACTGCCCTGCCAAGTGAGCCCCCATGCATAGTCTGATGCATCTGTTGTTAGGGTTTGGGCGGCAGGGGGTAGAGTGAATGTCAGTCCCTTGTTTTGGTGGCAAGCCTCTGCCCACCAAAGGAACTCTGTCTTTAGACAAGGTATGATGGGAATCATTGATTCTAGGTCATGAGAATGTTGGCACCATAGGCTTTTTAGATACCATTGTAGTTTTATTATATGCAGTCTGGCATATGGAATTAATAGAATGCAAGAGGCCATGAACCCCAGGGCTTGCAGTATTTTCCTTGCAGATAGCTGGGTCTTTGTGGACAGTAGTTTGAAGTAGGTTGTCAAATGAACTTGTTTCTCTGGCATGAGGTATGCCATCTGGGGAGTTGTATTTAAGCTTGCTCCCAACAATACAATTTGTTGGCAGGGTTCTAGATGTGATTTCTTTTTGTTGATGGTGTATCCCAGAGAAATTAGTAATTTCTTTACAAATGCCAGATGATTTAATAGTATGTCCTGGCTTTCTGCCTGAATTAGGCAATCGTCCAGGTATGGGTATATCTGAATATTTCTTTGCTTGTAAAATGCAATGACTGGAGCTAGGCACTTTGTGAATACCCTGGGTGCAGTAGATAAGCCAAAGGGCAGTGCAGAGAACTGATAGTGCCTGTAGCCTGCTCTGAAGCGTAGGTATCTTCTGCAAGATTCCCTTATTGGGATGTGCAGGTAGGCCTTCCTTTAAATCCAGTGTTGCCAACCAGGCATGTTTGCCTAGCATAGCAAGCAGCTGATGAAGAGTTAGCAAAAAAGTGTTTAGGGTAAACAGGTCCAGGATAGGACGCCAGGAATTGTCTTTTCTGGACCAGGAAAAGACTTGAGTAGAAACCTTGCCCCCATTCTTCTTCTGGGGCAGGTTGAATAGCCCTGATGCTTAGAAGAGAGAGAACTTGCTTTTGAGCCTCTGCCCACTGATTTCGGGGTAGGTCTGGCCAACAGTTTGGGGTTGGTAAGGAGTGGAAGTGGAATCTGTATCCTTGGGAAACTATATTTAAATCCCATTTGTCTTGGGTAATGAGCTCAGTTTTTTGCATGCATGATCTTTCCCCCTAAAGGAACAGTCAGGTGAGCAGGGCTTGGAAGGTTTAAAGTTAAGTCACTGCGACAATTTACCATAGGGGGGTGTCTTACTATTTCCAGCTTTGGAAGTGGGAGCCCCCACTGCTTACGCCTGTGAGTACCTTGTGACTGAAGTGCTCTGCTGGTTCTGGGTTTGGACTGAGAAGGCCTGGAAGAGGCAGGAAAGGACCAATTCTTAGAAGGCCAGTGCCTACTAAATCTGGGAGGTTGTACTTGCAGGAAATCTTTAACAGTTTGCATTGATTTAGCTTTTTCCTCCATCGTTTTAAGTAAATACTTCTGCTTTGTTGCCAAACAGATGGTCTTGGTTTAAAGGGAGCATCCAGTAATTTAACATGATCTGGCAAAGATTGTTCCTTAAGCCAAGCATGCCTTCTAAGTACAGACCCAGTGACAGCAGCCCTGCAAGATGCCTCTAATGAATCAAAACCACATTGCAAAGTATGTTTACCAACTTGTTCAGCAGAATGCATTAAATCCTGCATTTGTTTATTTTCAGCACAGTCAGGTATCAACATCATTTTCTGTTTGAGCAATCCAATAATATGCTGCTGATACTTTAACATATAAAACTGGTAGTTTAAGGCCCTAATGGCCAAAGCTGCAGAAGTGTACACCTTCTTTCCCCATCTGTCCAGGGCTCTGGAATCTCTATCAGAGGAGGTAGGGTTTTGGCAGTAGTAGCCTTAATGCCTTTGGGCCCCTGTGAAATGGTCTCAGTATCTGCAGTAGGATTCTTAAAGAGGAACTTGTGAGAGTCAGGAACTCTGTAATACCGGTCAGGTTTTCTGGGAGCTGGAGGTAAAGTGTCAGGGGCCAGGCTAGATTCCGAAAAGGCATCATGTACAATGTCCAGTACAGGAGGGATAGCTAAAGGCCTGTGTTGAGGTAGGAGTAAAAATTCCCTAAGCCTCTTTTTGGAGTCAGAGTAATCTTGGCTTTCTCAGTGGAAATGCTCCCTAAGAGTATGCAAAGTTTCACCAAAAGAGAAATCCTCTGGAGGGGAAGCAGAGGGAATGGAGTCCTCTGCATCAGAATCCTCACAGGTAGATAAGGGCAACTACTGGTCATCGGAGAAAACAGAAATTTCAGAATCCTGATCAGAAGAATCAGAAGGAAAATCAGTTCTAGGTCTCTTAGAGGGAGAAGGGTGGCTTCCCCTGATTAGAGTAATAAGGTTTTCAGCCATTCTTATCATTTGTTTTTTAGGCATAGGGGCCTGACCATGCCATCTGGGCGTCAGTTTTCTAGGCATGGATCGAGGTTTAGGTCTTGAAGAAGAAGATGGCGTAGGTTTAATATGCAAGTCAGTAGGCCTGAATACACCCTCAGAAGTCAGTGCCTGCACAGCAGCTCTGGACCTAAGGTAGAGAAATCCGCAGGTTCCACAGTCGAAGAAGCATCTCGCAGCATACCGGACTCCGAATGGGTCTCAGTAGAGGCCTGCGAATCTGAAGTAGTGGGTATCAGGGGCTGCGAAAGCGCCTCACTGACTACCGGCGAACTGGCGACTAGCTTAGGAGAAGCGTCGTCAGCAGCTTTGGACCTATGCGTTTTTTGTCTTTACTTTGCATTTTTTCGGAATGTCGGTAGTCGGGTGGGGTACTGAAGCCATTTCAGGATATCTGAAGAGAGTACCAAAATATTTCGGTGCGAAAATGAACAGACTACTAATAGTTCAAGGTTTAAATATGGCACAAAACCGACAGCGAGGTACATCGGGGTCTGGGCCTAAGCAAGGAATTCAGTACGAATGAAAATCTCTATGAAGTATTTGCTTTCCAGAAGAAATACAATTGTTAACTTTTACTGACATCGGTTTAGAGCAAGAAAAAGGTTCCCCAATGGGGTACTTGGCTTAGTTGAAGACTTCGGATCTGAAACTCGAAAACGAAAATTTCAGGAGTTTGCCGACCAGCACTTGCAAACTGCTTCTGCTTCGGGCACCGCATGGCAAGAAAGACTGATGTAATGGCGTTGGTTGCATGCTTTATACCCCTGACTACCTGATGTCATGGAGGATGAGACAGCAACCGATGCAGGACCCAAGACTTTGATAATCAGGCTGACTGAGGGCTACCTACAGGCAGATAACCCAAATGTAATGACTGCAACAGTGAAACACGAAGATCATCATCAGTATGGAAAAATAATGTGATATAAAAGAACTTGAGCAAGAGGGAGTATATAAATATTTGGGAACTGATGAACGATCAACAATAAAATATGAACAAATGCGAATAAAACTTAGCAAGGAATACTTCATAATTTAATTCTGAAAACAGTATTGACATCTAGGAACAAAATTCAAGCTATAAAACCAATTTGCTCTTCCTGTCCTAACTTAGTTTTGGAGTGACTGACTGACTCCAAAATGTGTTGGATTGATTAGATAGGAAAACAAGAAGGATGCTTCATGCTCACCAAATGATTTATAAAAATCAGTGCATATCAAGGTTATATATTCCTCATTCCGAAGGAGGGATGGGCCTCCTTGAAAATGATTACATGTATAGATCTGCAATTGTGGGACTCCACACACATATATGCTGATCTTACAAGACCCAAATGTAGTGAAAGTTTTGAAACATGAGGAGAATAAATCTAAGATGACTTCTCTGCTTAATTTAGCAGAAGCATATCAGTGTCAAGCAGGAATGGAAATCAAACCAGAAGTAGATAAAAATCAGGCAGCAATTGAATGTGCCAAAAAACAAAAGAAAGAATACAAGGTGAAGGACCAGATGAGAAGGCAAGAAATGTGGAAAAAGCATAAATATAGTTGCAAGTATAGAAAATGTCTGGAAGAACCTCATATTGATCAGGAACGAACACAGGAAAGGTTAAGGGAAAGGCAAATTCAAACCAAGAGAAGAAAGGTTAATATTGGAAGTCCAAGATAGTGGGCTACGTACACGCTGGTTTAAAAAGTCCATTGAACATTTATTTTATTTTACATTTGTTTACTGGGAAAGTCCAACTGGACAACAAGTCCATTTTCAGCGGAGGCCCGGGGAGAAACATGTGGGAGAAACAGACAAATATACGCTTTGTAAAACCGAATTGGAAACAGTCGCATACCTTGTTGCTAGTTGTGATATACAAATGTCAGAACTGTATACTGAAAGGCATAATAATGCGGCAAGACTGTTGCACTGGGAATTGTGCAAACATTATGGTACTGAAGTGGCTGAAAAACACTGGAAACATGAGCCACAACGCATCATAGAAAATGAAGTTTATATCACATGGGATCACCCATTAAAAACAGTTCAAAAGACTGATGCTATAAAACCAGATACATTGGTCCAAGAAAACAAGACAAAAGTAGCATTGATCACTGAAATTGCTACACCCAGTGACTACAGTGTCTTGTGTAGAGAGAGACACAAAGTCATAAAATATCAGGATCTGCAGGCAGAAACAGGAGCAATGTGGAAGAAAAATACCCAAACAGTTCCAATAGTAGCTGGAGAAACCGGTCTTATAAAAGAGAATCTACAATCATATTTAGATAGGTTACCAATACATGTAACTTTGAGAGAGTTTCTGTCTATACAGACTGAGCAGAGTGGATGAAAGGTGTGGACTTAAACTCATAGCTGAGATATACAAGTATCCTGTTTTTTTTTTGATTATTTATACAGTTTATTGTTCTAGCAATTTATATACAGCAGTTTTATTGAAATCTGCACGGGTAACTGATTTGTTCGCAGTTAAAGCATTCTGTATCTTTACAAATAACTTTCATTTTGTGGCTTTCTCTAGTGCTTTGTAGGCTAATAGCTGCAGGCTAGTGGGGTGCTGGTTCTTTTGTGTTTTTGTAAAAAAAAAAAAAAAAAAGTTGTTGTTCTGGTATTTAAGCCCTAACTTTGAGAGAGTTTCTGTCTATACACACTGAGCAGAGTGGATGAGAGGTGTGGACTACAACTCTTGAGATATACAAGTATCCTGTTTTTTTCGATTATTTATACAGTTTATTGTTCTAGCAATTTATATACAGCAGTTTTATTGAAATCTGCATGGGTAACTGATTTGTTTGCAGTTAAAGCATTCTGTATCTTTACAAATAACTATCATTTTGTGGCTTTCTCTAGTGCTTTGTAGGCTAATAGCTTTAGGTGTCCCCACCCACTCTCCCTCTTGGTGTCTTGTGTTATACTTGGTGGCTTTGCAGTTGCCTGCCCCTACTGTAAATTTGATCTGGGACACTCCTCCAAGTCTAGTGTCATTAGCTCATTCTACCTAAATACAGAGAGACCATTTGATAAGGCCTTCTGTTTCTCCTTTTTCCCTTTCAAAAAAAAAAAAAAATTTTTGCCTGAATTTCCTTATGTTCTGACTGTACTTCTCAAACATTTTGGAAATATAGAGTGTATTTTAGAGCATTTATTATAACTGTAATTGCCTTAATATTGCTACAACTCAAGTACTCTAGGTTGCACTGCATCTGAAGGGTTTGTGTATTTAGCTGCTTTTCTGTATATATAGACTTCTCTGTATATGTAGACTAGCTACTTATTCTGCTGTGTTATTGCCTCTTACAAATCATTTTTCAGTTGTGCACTTGCCTTGCTTCATTTAAAAAACTTTTAAATTGCTAATTTTGTAGAGTTTTAATTGCATTTACTATTTAGGACTACACACTCAACTGTGTTAGACTTTTCTGTGTTTATTTACTGTATTATTGCATTGTTTAGCCTGTTTCAACAAAAAAAAAATATACCATCTTATTTGCTCGTTTCCCACCTTTTCTAGCCAGTCCATATCCCAGGCCTTGCTTGTCTCAGGACTTTATTTTATGTGCTCAGAGCTATCCAGACCTTGCTATGGCAGAGGGAAGTCCTACTGCCTACCAGTAGGACTGGTGAGCATTGTACTGCCTATCTAACGCTAGAGGAGTGGTTTCCAGCTCTGAAATTGTAATTTTATTACCATTTTGGGCTGATTTCTATCCCTTTCAACTTTCTGGCTTAAAAACGCATGTGTTTGCACATTTTTCACATTGTGCAGCACTACGAGGTTACAGTTAAACTATTCCAGGTGCCAGGAAATCTGCTCTTCAAATTTTCCCTTAAAACTAGCTGGTTTCTCAGTAGTAGCACTAAAATCTGAACCCCTGTTACTAGCACTTGCTCTAGAGCCTGCTGTAAAGCACTAGGAAGCCTGAACCTGATACAAACACTCAGCTCTCCTTGTCAATAAGGAGAAATTAATCATAGGCACTAAACAGCCTACAACTGCAAAGTACCTTGCAAAGGAAAGGGAAAACAGCTTTTAAACCTTACAAAAAAAGCACCTAAACAGGCATGTCCAAGGGTCAGCTTCCGGTGGTTTCTCCTGTCCACCTGGTGAATCTGGGCATACTGGGGCAATGTGGCAACTGCCTCATGTACACAGACAATCCTCTCCTCCTACCACCCAACACTACAACCTGCAAGAGATGCACTTACATAGCCAAACTGGAAGCAAAGCTCTCTCCGGTCAAGACTGTGCTAGACAGTCAAGAGGAGAAGGCTAACACCTACATTACACCTCTAGCAACTCACAGCCCTTCAAAACTCACACCATCAACTCCCACACATAGCAACACTAAACCCACATATTAACCTGCCCAAGCAACAATGACCTCCGAAGCCGAAACGCAAACAAACACCAGTCACAACCAAAGTGACACATAGCTCACAACACCAGTGTGCCACCCAACAACACCCCCTAAGGCAAGACAATGTACCCAACACTTTAGTCATAGGTGACTCTATAGTCAGGCACACTGATGTCCCACTCACCAGGC